>NC_139917.1:8829296-8891796 GCF_963514095.1 Eutrigla gurnardus
CCTTTAACAAAGCAGGAAAGATTCCAAGCGCTGAAAGGTGTTGTTATTTCTAGGTTTGTGTTTGAAATTCAGCTCAGAAAGTGTGGCCGTACTATATAGAAAAGCAGTAAAAAAAGGTGCACAATTGACTCTGGCATATCAAGTCATTACACACTAAAGTGCCTTTATAAAATACCTGCATGTTGATATTGTCCGGTATTAATTAACCACATTTCCACACAAAACAACTCTACCAAGGTGTCACCAACATGTATCAATGCAGAGAGAACACGCAGAGACACAAACAGGCCGGAGTTTGTTCTTACCTGCTACTTTTCCGCGGCAGAGGTAAATCCTTCTGGTGAGAAAGAGGAAGCAAGAGAGAAAAAGAAAAGAGGGGGAGAGCAGATCAATTAGCCTGAGTTTTACACATCATTCACTGTTTATAGGACTGTGGAAAAACGAGCAGGATATACTTTAAGTGTGGCGGGGAAATATGAATTAGCATAATGATAAAGTTTCATGAGTGAAACTAATTAAACTAATTATACTGACATGTCTCAGGTTACTTCATGGAAAATCCTTTATAATGTCTCAACTGTTTGCCTCATCTTTTTAAAGGAGTCATAACCTGGTTTTATACGTATCCAGCCCCCCTTGGATCGCTTTGGATCAATTCGTAAAACTTATTAGAAAAAAAAAAAAAAAATTTAATCAAACATTGAGCTTGTTCTGACCCTTTTTCGTACCGCGATTTTATCACGCGAGATTACGCGCGAGGTTTTGACTGGTCCGGATGTGCATTGTATAATATGTAATGAGGCGCGCGTTGATTCGCCGCAGGAAGGACAGAGCCGGGGGGGCTTGCCTGCATGCAGACTCCAAAACATAAACAGCCCCCTGTCATGGCGCACACACTAAATGACGAACCTTACGGAATTCAGGCATTTATGTACGAACCAGAGTCGGAACCCGAACCGGAGAGTGAAGAGCCAGAGACGGTTGAAGAGACACGTTTACAGCAGGACGTCAGGTAGCGGACGGGGGGGGGGGTTGGGTGGTGAAAGAGGGGTGGGCTTATGCAAGTAGCCTCCACGGTGACGTCACCGTAGGCGCAGAATCAAAATCTCGTGCTTTAGGAATAGCACACCCTTGTGTGCTATTCCTGTTCGGAAAAAGAGCAGAAGCGAAAAAACGGCGCCACTTTCAAACTCCAGCCTTTCAGGCAAGTTTCAACTAAGGTCAAACACAGATATGCATGTTTTAACAAGAGAAATTGCGATTTCCTGGTGATGACTCCTTTAATATTTAATGTGTTTTTCTGTTTTCATCTCCTCATTTCTGTTGTTTTTTTTATGCTTCCCCATAAAGCACTTTGCTGGTTTTGTCCAAATATACGCAGGCTTCCTATAAATTAGATTAATTTGAGGTCAAACCTTGGACTAAACTCCACACATCAGCATTTCTTACTTATTATTTTGGTTATGTGACCCTTTAAAATGAAGAAATATGTCCTTGAATGAGGTGAGGGTATCTAGTATGTGACACACAGACACACAAAAGACAAACATTATAGAAAAGTCAGAAAAAAATGGTCAATGGTCTTGTCGCCACTCTGATTTATCTTAGCAACACCTGGCTTGTACATTTACACCAACACCATGTCTAATATTGCAAAATATTAATATTTGCTTACTTATTTCTGCTAGATCATCAAACCGTATATAAAACAATCAAGATCTTTTCGAGTGGTCCCAAACTGAGTACCAAGTCATCTCCACATCATAGATATGAAACTTGAGTTAAAATGTCGCTGTGTGCCACTTCACTTGGAGCCCACTAATAGTCATGTCATCTTACAGTTTAACCTTTAGCCTCGGCGTTAGCATGTCACGCTGGCTTCCCACACAGATAGTGAGTCACACCCATAAGCAACTTATGTGAATACACGTTCCAAAGAGAATAGAAGAAGGTGTGGTTTAGAAAAGCCTCAAATACTATAGTTATAGTTATTTATAATACATTTGTATTGTCCGTAGCCACTTTTGTGAATTCTCTGTATATGTTTCACGTAAGCAGTTTGAAAACCGATCCGTCCTAAGTGTTCAGGGGCGTTTTGGCCTCGGGAACGGTTGAGTGGCGCCAAAGTCAATTTAAAACATGTTGCTGCTCTATTTATGACATTGGGACACAACAGCAAGGACTCTGATGTGATTAGGATCTACTGGGAGGAATCTGCGTGGGGCTTGTTGCCCATCCATTCTCAATTTGATTCCATTTAACACTCGGCTGAGGCAAGATCAGCTTACCGCCATCTCCTATTGTCTGCCGGTACAGCGCTGCTTATCACCCGTTTTCTACAGCCCAGTGGCTCCACCAAAAAGATATTATCACTTGTTTCTTTTTCCCCAGAGAAGGCGTAGGGACACGGAGCCATGTTGGTGAAACCCAAGTGACAAACCACACCAGGGTGAGAAAATAAAAACAAACGTGAAAGCAAAATTACGAGACTGTAATTGGTTTTCCAGAGATCCTGTTGGACGAGGGCAATCCAGAAATGTCTCTTTCTCTCTCACGCAGTCCATCGCTTTGTCTTTGTATAAGTAAACAAGCCTTACGAAACCCCAACAAAGCCGCGCTGATGAAACGCGACTTGACAGCTGGAGCTTTCGTCTCCAAACAATCTCCAAACAAGCTTACTACCCAAACTCGGCCCATTTACTTCCCAGCGCTGCAAAGCATTAATACTTGCACTAAATTAAAAAGACTGCGAGGAGCCGACGAGCAGTAGAAAGGCAAAGACACAGTCAGAAGTCAGAACCAAAGGCATTTTGAAGAAATCATGATCATAGTGGTAATTACCCCTCCTGGGGATTGAACATGTGCAGTAAGCGCAGCAGTAGTGTGGTAATCACATAAAGAAACAAATGTGTCTCTGCCCAGAATGGGATGCTAAAGGAATAGTTCTACATTTTTGGAAATACACTTATTTGCTAGTCAGACATGTCTTTTCTGTTTAAATACCTGTTGTTGATTTGTTTTTGCTTTTTATAAAGTACTTTGTCACGTCAGGAAAGGTGCTGTATAAATAAGATTATTATTATATTATTATTATTGGTATTATTATTATATATTATTATAGAAATACACAGAGATGATGCTGGTCAGGCAGTATTTCTTAGTTCAGAGGAGAGTGAACACATTTTTTTCAATGGGAGTGACATCAGCCATGATAGTGAGCTCTTTCTGGGACAGCTAATGAGTTACATCATCAAGAGGAAGTGAGCTCGGCCAGGATTACTCAGAGAGAGCCCCGCAGGAGTCTTACATACGTGTGTGTGTGTGTGTGTGTGTGTGTGTATTGATAGGGGTAGCTAATGGATAAACCCCAACACCTGCTCCCTCTCACTGTCTCTGTCCAACAGATGGCTGTGTGTTGTTGCCATGTTACTGGCTACTCCAACATTTCTTTGAACAATATTCTCAATTTCAAGTGACCATGACAACCTCTGAAACTTCTCAGTAAAACCTACTTTGCTCCTGTTAAAAGCATGAATCAACCCAGATATGATCTTTACACCATGGAGGATATTTCCACACAGTATGAAGTAGATCAGCGACCAGAATGCAACAAATGCAGTTCAGAGATTACATTTTTATAGGCAACATCTTTAAGAAGGTATTATATTATTTTATAAGACTGAATGTCTTTTTAAGGGTGACGCAGCTATTCATTTCTAATTCCCGTTGTTTTTTGGCAGGAGGTTGTTGATGTTATGCCAGAAAGAATGATGCACGGCCAGGTGCAATCATGGAAGTCAAGACTTCCAATTCCAAATCTGAAACCCATTTCTGCAGCTTCTGCAGAGTGAGATAGTGCTGCTCAAATCTGACCTCAGTCTGATTCCATCACTCCCTTTAAAAGATTATTTTAAAGGTCAATTGCATTCCTTCCATTCATCAATAAAAATTATATAAATCGATGTTTTATTAACAGACATTGGCACCAAGTGTTTGTAAATGATATGTATATTTTAAATGTGATTGACTTTTATATCTCCGAGTGCAACTACAAAATTGAAAATAAACAGTGCAATCACATCAGGTTTTATATTAATACTTTACATTGACATGTCATATAATCATTTATATTCATGAACTTGTATTCCATCTGAAAGAGCAAGCCGTCACCCTGCTGTGCAGAAAACGGTGGAGAACATGGAAGAAATACATACACAGCACCGGATGACCATTATGTGTGATCGTTCACCATTAGAAAACATTTCCTGTCTTCACAATTACATGTGACTGTCACGACGTGTCTTATTGTTTCCTCCTTGCACTTCAACCACATACACATACAACTAGGCGCTGCATCAATATCCGCCTGTGGGAAGGTAGAAACATGAGGAAGGTGCCATCACTTAAGGCAGCACAGTCAGACTCACAGACGTCTGCACGTATAAAAACTGTAGCATATTAATCAATTATGTTCAACCTCCATGCTTCAAGTTATTCACATTCTCATTCAACAGCTATTTTATTTAGCGAGGGGATGCTCAAAATGAAGAGGGCACACAGTGTTTCCTATATTTATTTATTTATACGTTTTTTTTTTTTTGGGGGGGGGGGGGGGGGGGTTTATCCGAGGACAAACCGAAGGCCAACTGGAAACCAAAGAAAAGAAAAATGCTAATATGCTGCTGCTCTGGGCAGAGTCATGAGGCTTCTGTTCCGTTCCTACTGCCAAGACTGACAACAGATTGTGAGGCGAATGTCACACTGTGTTTTATTCCGTTTAATAGTTTTACTTAAAAGCTTGGAGATCGCCGCTTAGTACACCGAGGTCTGAAACGGCGTCTCATTGAATGCGTCTTAACATATTTTACTTTCTTGTTACACCGGATCTTGTTTACAAACTTTAATAAGTGCTATTTCCCCTACTTCCATTCATTTTCATCTCTTTTGGGGATTAAGCTGGGCTCAAAGCTTTCGCGCAGACGCCTGGCACGAGAATTCAAGCCCAGTTAAAGTCGTTCAAATACTTGAAGCTATTCCCAAATAGATTCTGGCCCAGATCTGTTGCTTTGATGTACACGTTGCTCTCAGAGTACAAAGCCTACCCTTTCTGAATAACACTGACATCAGAAGGACGTGGCGAGGCAGAACAAAGCAGTGGGCAGCGTAGTGAGTGACGGGACTTGGCATCGGGAGCTGGATCTTCTGCAGTGATCACACTCTTATCCCTTGTGCTTAGCATATTGGATATGGGCACGCTGCCCAGAACAAAATATTGGACAAATTATGCTGGTGTGTGTGTGTGTGTGTGTGTGTGTGTGTGTGTGTCTGTGTGTGTGTCTACGCTCCACACACATACCTACGACTGCTCAGGACGTCAGGATCTCATCTCGACTTGAGTTGAAATGCTAACGCACGCTCCCGCAGTAAAAGTACCGTCACAACCGTTGCAGTTTCTATTTTTTTTTCTGAAGAGAAATGGGAACCTGCTGCAGCAAAGTCCACTTTTCTGTGATTATTTCAATGTTTTGGATGTGTGCAGTTAATAGCAATAAATAAGAGCCAGTGATGGGTATGTAAACCTATATCACCTCTCTCTCCACACATTTCGCAGCGTTGACTTTCTCCATTAACTGTCAAATAAACAGTTTTTTTTTAAAAACAAACAGACAGGAAAGAAGCCAGAGAAGGAGTGTCAAGTATTGTGGAAATTAAGGAGGCAATTTGGAGACAGAAGGAGAGAAGAAGACGACTCTGTGGCTTAAGTGTGACGGCAGGATGAAACAATCAGGATACTGCCGGCTTCAAGTGGCCATGAAAGGGACTATCAAGAAGAGCAAGATGCATCAGTCGTTGCAGTGAGTCCCCCCACAAAAAAACATGTTTACATTGGAGTGACGAAGAGCCCTGAGGAGACTGTCGCAGTTATGACCGGAGGAAGTCAGGTGTCGTCGTTCTCAAGCGCCAAAGTCAGCGATAATTAAAGTCTCGTCAACAGTGTTTTTCCACCAGAGGGCACAAAATGTCCCTCTTAGCAAACATCTTCACAATTCTTGAGTAGCTCAATTTAAGGGATACTTACTGAAGATGTTGTTGAGAACAGATGCTTCATATGATTCTTGTTTCGTGTTTTATGTACTTTAGTCTTCCTTTTTAGCCAAACATTGCATGAATTAAAATCCTTATTTAGTTCATTTGACAACATAGATAAGCAAAGTTTCTGGTCAGTTTGTGTTTAGACAATAATGAACTGTCGTCTGTATGAAACACAAACATGCTACACACACACAAACACACACACACAAACACACACACACACACACACACACAAACACACACACAATCACTCTCTTTTCCTTCACCCTCAATCTGTCTCTCTCTCTCTCCCCGGTGTGAAAGTAGATCTGGGCAGTAAAGGGATTGTAATAGCACTTAAATGGGGTCTACTGAAGTCCACAGCTGCTGGTCTATACTGCACCCCCTCCCCCCCGGCCTCGGCCCTTTCAGCCTGCTGCTGGTGGTTGGTCTTCCTCCCTGTGGGCACACAGGGCTGTTAGGCCACCATTAGTCCTGCTAATGGGCCTGACAACTGCGCCACATCCTCAGCATTTAGACCTTCTCCGTCTGAGATATGGATATCGACCACTTCAATGGAAATGGAGAGCAGGGGCAGGGGGTCGGAGTCGATTTGATATGTACATACAAGCATGAATGTAATGCACAAATACACACACACAGTAGTGTATAGCCACCGAATGGATGAACGCGCACACACATTAACTCTGACCAAAATCAGAAGTTTGACTCTCCTTGTAAGTGAACGTGTGTCTGTGTGGTAGTTGGATACAAAGTCCTTCGTGGTGGAGTGTGTGCGTTTCCGTCTGCGCGTGCATTACATTTAAAACTGTTCACATTAAATGGTCCTTTGTCTCCCTGCCCTCAATCTCCACTGACGTTGTTGATATCCATGTTTTCAGCAGGAATCAACCAAACGTGATCAGAGCAATAATGTCTTTGTGAGAACTCTACAAAGAAGTTGTTACAGTATTTCAGACAAGCAAAAAAGGACCAAAGCTTCTCAAATATAAACATGTGTTACTTTTCTTAAGTCTCGTATTATTTTGAATTTAATACCTGAAGTTTAGCTTGCTGGCATGACAAAATAAGACTGCTTTTAGCTAGCAAGCTGTTTGAATATGTCGGCTTGGTTTTTAGGGAGTCTTGTCCCTAAACTTCCCAAAACATGCATTTATTATGAAATGTTTCATTTAGTCTCTGCTTTAATCCAGAAGGCCTCACAACAGGAGCACCTGTAGTAATGGGAACTGTGAGCCTGGCAGTGTTTACGTTCCAGCTTCGCCCGTCTATATTTTATAAATGATGAGCAATCATGTAGGGCAGAACATATTGGCACAATGTGCAGCAGAGTATTTTTACCGTAAATTAATTCACCAGGAAGCAGAGAAGGATTGCTTGCCTCACTTGATTCATTTGCCCTAAACCACAAAGAGGAACGCCTCGGAAGAAGCTTTTACCAGCATCTTCCAATGTGAGATGTGTGCTAAGTGACGAGCCGACATCATGCAGATGTAATAGAATAATCTACTCCGCATACTCATTCTCTCTTAGCAGCCCAGACTCAACATATAATCGGTCACATGTTGGGTATAAGTCTTCAATAAAGACTCATAGAATATACATATTGAGTGTAAATCTGTAAGAAAATAGGTCCGTCACCCGCGGTGCTTATTGGTATACGTTTCCGTATTCCAAACTTAACGGCAATGAGTTAAGGATTTGGCCATAGTGTTTTATACCAGCTAGCTTTTAATATACCTGAGTGTTTAGTTGAGTGTTTTGAATCCACTTGACCGTATCATGTATACATATTAATATAGCAAGAAGAAAGAAATACTGTGGTAGAGGGTTCTCCATTCTGCACATTGCTCTCTGAAATGTTTTGTGCAGTCTACCAAATCTAATGACTTCTTATCACACTTTTATGAACTCACTCTAGGTCCTATACTTTCTATGGTTAGGGATCTCCTCAGAAGCATACAGAGATTAAAACGTGTTTAGAGGGTATTCATGAAATACATTATTTATTTATTTACAACCCCCATCACACACAGCACTGTATCTCCTTTTAAGGCTATATAGCTAGTATTAGCAGGCCTATTGACTTTTGTCACACGTCTCAAGACTTATTCTGAAATATAAAAATACATGCAGCATATGTTCTACACAATTCATACAATCTATATTTAATGATAGGATTTCCATATGATAACAAAATGGGTAAAACATAATTTAAAAAAAAGTTTTCACCTGCAGCCTCCGTCTGCGGATGATCCCAGAATCATCCATGGCGCGTGTCCGGCTTCACACCTGTCCGAGAGGGTCTCGTGGGCTCCTGCGGTTTCCAGGTTACGGAGGTTGAGGAGCTCTCGCGTGGCTTTCAGCGAGAGTCAATTTACTACTAAACCGAAATGCTTGGCTGGAGCGTAGGCTGCTTTTAACACCATTGTACCAGCGAGGAGCAGGTAAATCTGCTGATTGTCCGATGGTCCTCTGGTGCTGTTGTGTTGGTGACCAATAATACGGAGAATCTCAAAAACACACCACCGTATATTTATATTTAAAAAAGTCTGAGCTCGACCCCCACATCCCTCTGTGGCAGGGAGGACCGACACTACCGAGAGGCTGGTGGGATCGAGAGTACCCCCCTCACCGTTCAGCTCATCACACCTCACGTTAAACAAACAAGTTTGCATACATCGCTCGAGACGTCGAGCGCAAACCACGTCTCTTAAAACGACAAGCAGCGAAAAAGCGAGCCGGCTACACTCCTCCTTTACACCGCTACACGGCGATCCTCTGTCGGTCTACGAACTGCAGACACCGCTACATGTCAGAGGAGTCCACAGGCAGCTGAGCCACATTCAAACACAGTGTGCGCGTGCTGTCGTGGTGGCACATGCGCGTGCGTGTACGCGGAGTTCGCTGCACGCATATCGCACATTACTGCACAAGTGCGAATCTCGATTATGACACATCCACGCGCTGTCAGAGCTTCCGTGCGTTAATCAAAAAGGCGAGATCGATGAGAATCTGGAGCGGCTCTATACGTCCCCCACGCGCGCGCACGCACACGCGCACACATCGGCACTGAGAGCAGGTTGATCACTTTACGTTCTCGTCCTCCGATACACCGATTTGTCCGTTTTGCCCCCGTGTCCTCACAGGTACACGACGTGTTCCCTCTGTGCGTCTCCGGTGTAACATTGATTTCCTCGCGGGAAAAACCCGATCTGTGGTCGCTACACAAGGCTCCGCTCCATCCTCGGCTCTTACCACCCACTTCCTACTACCCAATGAGCTTAACCCTTTAGCCACCGGAGCCTTGCATCAGCTGTTTTCAACCGAGGCCAGTCCTCCCCCCACGCATTTAGATGCATCTAAAAAACAACTATTTACTCCGGAAAAAATTGAATTGTTTTTCCCTCACTCCGCTCAATCAATCACCTAACTGTGCACCATACTCTACGATGCAGTTACAGTAAAGGTGATCAGGTTGGAAGTGGACAGTGTTTATCATCATGGAGAACCCTTCTCATCCTCTCTACAACGAGCTGATGCAGACCAGCAGCGTGTTGCAGAAAGAAGCATGAAGGACTAGATCAAAGCCTGGGAGTTTTTCCCAGGCTGCAACCTCCAGTTCTGAAAAGTAAAGCCAATGCTGAAGTGCCTTAAACGTGCATTCTCTCTGCTGGCCACCAGAGGGCGAAGTCTGATTGCATGGAAGTCTGTGACAAAATGACCCTATTTCTCTCTTGATTTATTACCTCAGTAAACATTGTAAGCGTGAGTTTACGGACTCTATCACTAGTTCCAAGTCTTCTTCAATCCAGCATGATGTTCATTTAGTAAATTATGGTCCATTTAGAGTCAAACAGACCAGAGAGCAGGGTATGATTCAGGGGCGTGGCTACCTTGTGATTGACAGGTCACAACCACTCTACCAATGCAATTAACTACTAAGATGACTTTAATACTAAGTTGTATGACGTGGAGTCAGAGGAGGCAAGCTAGGCACTGCCTACCCTGCCAAATCAAACCTAAAAATGTTATTTGTATTTTTACTGTTTATATTTGTGATTTCTATATGTAATTTGTGCATTACTTCAACAGTTTAGATGTTATGAAATGAGAAATGTAGCAGTTACGCATAATCAAATATGAAAAGATGGTAGAATAAGCAGTGCTTTTAATGTCCATTCATTGTGGACGGCAAGCAAAAAAAACATCAAAAAGCACAACTCTTCTGTGCCTTTGCACGTAAATATATTATGCCAGAAATCCTCTCCGTTACGTATCAAACATGGACCAATTACAATCGAGATTTCACTGGACATTTGTGTAGCCAACCGATTTCCGAGCTGAGGAACTTCTCCAAACTGGATGGTATTTAAAAAAGAAATGTTATTGATAAGGGGAGGCCTACGCCAGCTTTGGACGGTCTGCAGCAGCAAAAGGGACAAAAAAATAATTTCAAACAGTCTGGTACACACAGAAGGATTGGCTATGTGGTCGTGCTAACGCTCAGCGACTGTACTGCTATCCCTGCATGCTGTTTTCAACCAGCCATACTGTTTGGACTACACTGGGATATTGTGACCTAAATAACCTGCCCGCAGCTTTGACCAAGCATGATAAGTCTGCAGCTCACAGTAAGTGTCAAATTACACTGAAAACTTTCGGTAAAGGTTGGATCGATCTTGCTCTTGACGAGCAAAGAAGGCTGAACATCAGCTACCACAACGAAAAGGTAAAAGAAAACCGGGAAGTATTGAAAGATCTTATGAACGCAACCTGCTTCCTAGCTAAACAGCAGCTTGCTTTTCATGGTGTCGATGAAAGCGCTGGCTCTTCTATTTCGAGTTGCTGGATGTGATGGTGATGTGATGTCATCCTGATGGGAAATTGCTTGATTTCGACCTGACTTTTATAACTCAGTACCTAGCCTCGTACTGACCTCATCGCACGTCACATGTGTTCATCAGATCCACACATCGCTCTTACATAGTCCTAATATGGCCACATCCTTTCAGTGGTTGCAAAAATCCATGATGGCAACAGCCAAAACGGCAAACTCAAGGCTTAAAAACTAGGGATGCACCAATACCAGTATGAGGTATCGGGTCCACTGACTGCTGTGCTCCTTTACTCAAGCTCATTATTCTGCCACTACACCATGCCTCACATTAGTTGAGCCTAATAAACTGCTCAGCTGCAATAATAAGCTGATAAATAAAGATGTTAAATCCATAATTTATCAGCAGCTGCAGCATGAAGCTAAACAGAGTCTCCACCACAGCAGTTGATTTAGCTGTGAAGTTGTCTGCTGTGTTTCTGCTGCTAGAATCTGTCAGGGTTTCTGCCAAAGTATTAGTGTCCGGTCCAGAGAGAGAGCATGTATGTTACAGTGAGCATGAAGTCATCGGTAACATTACAGTCTGAATGCAGCAGTGCATTGTGGGTACAGTTTAATTTTTGGTGAATAAATGCTACAACTCCTCAAGACCTGAGACCAGAAACTAAGTTCCCGTGTTTTGCTGGTCAGCCAGATAATTAAAGTGAAGGGAGTTAGCCCCGATGTTAGCAACTCAGCTTAAGGTGGACTGATGAAAACAAACATGTTTTCAAGTTGTTAGAATGGTATTATTAAGTACTCATATCAGTACTCTGTATTGGCAAATACTGAAATGTAAGTACTTGCATCCCTATTCAAAACCGTAGTCCACAAACCAATAGGTGATGTCACGATGACGACCTCCATTTCTATAATACAATACAATATAATACAGTCTATGGTTGTTCGCTCCCCGAGTCAGGGGTCTAAGGGTAAAGGAGGTTGTTCGCTATTACGATAAAGAGATAAAATAGATAACTTTTGTTATGCTTCGTTCTTCTGCACATTCCTTGTATGTGTCCCCATGCTTGGCCAATTAACCCGATCCTGATAGAACACAAATCCATCATTAGATGTAATGAAATTCCCTCCAGCCGTTCCTGAGATATCGCTTTTACTGTCAACCCGAAAACATAATTATTTTAATTTTATTAAATGATTCATTCATTCATTAATAATGAAAATAATTCTTAGCCACATCCCTAATATGATATATACCAGGATATAGTTGTATTCAGCTGTAGGCAATGTTGCAAACCAATAAGCAGGAGTGTTTGATGGCCATATTGGATTTCTCCACAATTTTTGCATCAATATTTATTTATTGTTTATTTGTTCCGTTTTAAATTTGATGAATGTTTTTTTTCCATCCATTAATGGTTCTTCTATGTTTCTAGAAACTGAGTTTTTTGGTCTATAAAACGTGCCCATCACAATATCCCAGAAGCCAAGATAATGTCTTCCTAATTGTCCACCCCCCCCAAAAAAGCTTTTAAAACAGGGAAAGGACGTCACTCCTATTTGAAATTCACATGCAGCACTCTCCATGGGGATGACAAATCCCCAAACTTGGCACCCAACCTAACATGACCCTCGGCAGAGCGTTTGCATATTTGCAGAGTTACTTAGTTATGTGCACATTGAAGTGTTTTGTTAAGATGTGTTGATGCTGTTTAGTCATACAATGTACACATGTGTCTGAATTAACAGTCAACACAGCCTGCCGTCATCTTGTCCCCGTTGCCATTCCAATGAAAAATGGCACCGAGCATGATGCATTATTCAACATGCACACCTGTCACACATGGGATTCACTGCTATATTTCACAGCTCCTCACCCTTCAGTTACGTGCATCCCTGATCCAACTGTTAATGAATGAACCCTGGCATAGACACTTATTCCCACCATGTGGATTTTGAAAGAGAAAGATCTTGCTGTTGACATATTAACAGAAACTGCACGTCTTCCGCAGGTTCAAACTGAACCGTACCAATGGATTCTGTCAACAGATGTAGTGTCAATAAACTGAATGCATTCCCTGATCAATACTGAAGCAAAAGTCACGAAGCAGCAGTAATCACTGACTATACTGAAAGAGGTCAAAGTCTGTCACCGTGTTCACACAATGTGGTGGGTTTGGCAGGATGATGCTTCGCTGTTAAACATTCTCACAAGAAAAAAAGAGTTGGTCAAAGGTGGCTGATGGGACGGATCATTGTGGAGAGAGAAACACTCGAGTGGCTGGCAGCTGGTCGGGCCCCTGATTCAGGATGGAGGGGGACTCGAGGGAGACTTGGTGGCTTTTGGCATCATGGACGCAGACGGAGCGGGCAGGCTTTAGTCCCTCTATACTGAGATTTACTGCTGACAGATCACTCTGGGTTCAGCCTCAGCACCCCACCAGCCACCACCACCACCACCACCACCACCACCATCGCCACCACTTCAAGTCTCTCACTCGCAACCCCACAAATGTACAAGGAGGACTCCCTCATCAAATGGCATATGTTTTGTTAAAAAGGAAGACTGCAGTGAATTATTCTGCAGATTAAACTTTCTACAATGATCCATTAATCTCATAATCTACAGAAAATGGCAAAAGATTGAGAAAAATGTCCATCGCAGTTTTACTACATCCAAGATGAGGTATGCAAATTATTTGCTTTGTCAAATCAACGTTCCAGAACCCCAAAATATTACATTTTTATCACATGACCAAAGAAGCAGCAAATCAGCTCACATTTGAGAAAACTAAAACCAGAGAATACTTTTGCATTTATGCTTGCATTATCATTATTAGCTTCATCTCCAGGTCTGAGCCTAAGACCACCACTGCATCATTCTACAAAAATGCAAAAACATCTACGATGGATTGAGAGATGAAACCACACCCACTTCTGTATGACTCAAGTATTGACGCAGCGTCGACAAATATGACGACAACAGTAGCTTGGAAAACAGAGACATGAGTCACTGGATTTGAATAACTGTCTCTCAGATCACAAATGAGACAAGATTTCCAACCCGTCGAGTCTCCGCCAGGAGGAGAGCCGGCCCAGCTTTGGAGACGGACCGTCACAGCGGCATCAACTCAAATTCAGTCAGCACAACCCTAGCAAGTACATCTCCGTCATCAGCCGTCAGCTGTGTAACGTAGCAGGAAAACATGGTGGAATTAGCAACTCTAACATTAGCGTGCTAACTAGCCAGCCGTGTGTGTGTAAAATTAAACAACTTAATGCTTCATCAGACACGAAGGCTTCGCCGAGAGAGGCGAGGAGGGGGTCTGATTAGAGGGCGTTAATGTTCATTTATTTCATGACATAAATTAGTCCCGAAAAATTGGCTCTTCTTAAGATTTGGCCTTGCAAGATTAGGGCTGATTCAGATGATGTTCTGAGCCATTTTCAACCATGAAATGCTGATTTTCTAAAATAATTTCTCATAAGAAATGTAAAAATTAAGAACAGCGTACACAAGAAGCAGCACGCTTGTGTTTCCCCCCATCAAATAGACTGTATTTCCCCCGTGTAAGACTTATATCACTCACGTTACCACGAGAAAATACCTCCACCGCTTATTAAATCTGTGCTCTACTTTATAATCGAATAATTGCAAGCAGCAAAACTTTAGGTCCACCACTTGGCCCTTTCTGAACGGGCACATTTGCAACAAGAACCGCACTAGTCTAACTCTGAAGCAAGCGATCTGTCTGTCCGTATGTGTGAATATCCTTTACTCGAGAACCATTCATCCGATCTACTTCACACTCCGACCCAAGGACATGCATGTTCAATGTGGTGCAATTTGAACAAATGGTGGTGCTAAAACAATGCACCTTGCATATTGGTTGCGAGTCTCAGAAACAAAATTGAGCAACCATCATCAAATTTGTTACAGAACGTCTCTGGACTAAGCTGGAAAAACCTGTTATGCTCTGTTTGATGTTCCATACAGTTTTGCTACAGCTGGTCCTCAAATTTAGGCAAAACAAAGTCCTATCTCCTGGACACTTTGTCCTGCTGCAACCTTTAGGGTGAACATTGCTAATTAGGTGTCATTTGGCCAATAGGTGACGCTGTAGCAGCTTCATCTAACTATAAGGAAGGATTCACCTTTTTTGTCCCGCCTTTACGTCTTGTCTGACAGGTGTCTTCACGGAAAACATTGTTTCTTAACAAGCCTCATTTCTAACAGCAGCCAAATTAAAATGGAAGCATCAGTGTCAAAGATATTCTAACTTTTAGCATCAATCAATCTCCAAAAGACACATGATGCAACTTAATAGTGTCTAAAGAGGGCCTCCTAAATGCCCATTTCTTTCAAAGCTCCCTGCAGAGCAACAGAGGATATTATACAAGTGGTGCTCCTTGAGACGGATAAACTGACATTCATGAGAATGTATGTAAAATCCCCACACTCCACACAGGCTATGAATACTTGTTGTAAGACTCTAATGTACGCGCTTTGATAAAATCATAATTTGTTTAGTAATCTGGAAATAATTGAGTGAACACTCCACTAAAGCCTCCCATTAGTCATCAAATGTGGATGTTTTGAATGTTTCCATGTCTGAGGCTGTTTACAAAGCTTGTCCACCTGACCAAACTCAATCATGTTCAATCATTGGCATTTTTAAAGCTCATCTAATACTAAAGCATTAAAATAAATTACGATGGGAGCTGAGTTTGCATCGGTGTCAGCAGGTGAAAAATAATATTTCTAGGTAGTGACCCAGTTACCAGCTTGTCCGACTTCAGTAGCACATTTAGTGCATTTCTGTGTCCGCTCGTCTTATTAATATTAAATAATTAATGAAGGCACATGAATTTTACATCTTTTTTGTTCATTAGGTGCTGTGAGATACAAACTGGGGAGGAGGAGGCAGCGGTGTAGAGACCTTACAAGAAACCGTTCTCACAGACAAAGACGTTTACATTCTGCTCTGAGCAACCCCCCCCCCCCCCAAAAAAAAGCTCTCAAAATGATGTCACCCCGTTTCAAAGGATGCCCTGAGGGAGGTCACATGGGGTCAGCTCTCTGCAGCCAAAAAGCTTGGCAGGGATGGGATTTGGGATACGCCTGCCGCTTGTGCGATCCCATTTCCTGTCCTGGTAAGCCTGTCTCACAAGAGCCACGTCAGCTCACATCACATGCAAGTGCCTTCCCCTGCATTCACATCTGCTCTGTCTGTGTGTGTGTGTGTGTGTGTGGGTGTGTGTGTGTGGGTGTGTGTGTGTGTGTGTGTGTGTGTGTGGGTGTCGTATTTTTAAGGTTCAACTTAAAACGATTTAAACTTTTATTCTGCAGCTTTTGACTCACTATTAGAGTGGATATTCTATATGATTGTCATTTTACTTTTAAACAAATCTTTTGTGTATTTACTGTGTTGTTTGTGTGGTAATTGCTTTATTTTGATTGTACAGCAATTTGGACTTAAAACTCTTGTTTTAAATGGGCCAATGATTGACCAAACTGATTTGTCATGGCTAACCATATTGGACAACGTTTAGGCTCAAACTAGCTTCATGAGATCCCCCCCCCCCCCCCACCCCCCATCAGCCTCCCATGTGTCACCAGTCTCAGAACCAGCGGACTAATCGATTAAGCCACTAATCGTTTCATCTCTGCATAATATAATGTTGATGTCATCCAACTGAAGACTCAGGCAGGGAGAAAATAACGTGGACACATCTCAATGTAAATCACTCCGAACGCCCTTGAGGCTGATAGCTGCGTGTGCTAATTCAGATGTACCTCGTTTATTATGACTCTGCCCTCACTGTGCATTTTAAAATCCCCCCAATAATGAGTCCATCTAATTCAGCATCACATACACCATAAATCCTTACAAAATGATGAGGTAAAGTTATTCAGTCTTTGGACAGAAGCTCCTTCATATTGAGCGGTGGTGATGTGGTCTCTTTTAGAGCTCTGCTTGTGAAAATCCCCATGTAGGTAAGTGCTGCTAATTCAGCCTAACACGGTCTGACTCTGTGGCAGTGTTTGTAATTATGATTGTGTTTGCATCGTTAACCCAGTTGATGTTGTGAACATTCCTGTGTGATTATTTCAGCGCTCTAATACAACGGCGTCACATTCAGTACATCAGTCATGAGTCACACTCTCTGGAGCAGGTAAAGCTCAGGACGATAATAAATATTAATGATGACTCTGAGTGCCACTGAGTGCACGCACGATACCAAGACTCTGACATCACAATGTGGCAAAAAGCTTTGAAAAGTTCTACATTGTACAAAAATTACCAGCTATTCTAAAATATGGTTGTATTATAGTATTTCAACAATCATATGACACAACAACAATTTCCCAATGTTCAACTGTTTGACAATTTGCCCAAACTCTCCCTTTTAATCCTCATCACGCCCCCCTATCGTCACCCTCATGTCTCCTTTCACCCTCCTCCACAAACTCTCCTCCTTGCTGCTTCCTTAAAACCCCTCCTTTCTCCTCCCTCAGCTCCCACCTTCTCCTTATCTCTAGCACCGTCTGTGCAGAAGTGGGTCACAGACTACAGCTGTGCTAAAAGCCCGGTCTGGGTAGAGGAGCTTCCCTAAATAAAACACCACCCAATCAGCAGTCTCATCATACGTACATACATGCATATAAACCGAACAAAGATGGAGAGGAGAGGGGAAGGAGTTCATGAGGGAGAGATGATGTATATGCAGTGTGATTTGTTTAGTGGGTTTCTGGCCTCGTTGACTCTGTGTAGACAGAAAGCCATTTCCACTTGCATGTATTATGTAGTACATACATATATTATACATCCAAGCTTGCACTCAGATGTTTCGATGGAAGTACTATGAGTTGGAAAGAACTATGAGGTTTTCCATGTGATCTAACACATAGGTTTATTAAACTTAAGAGAATAATGCATAATTACTCTGAATTCTGTTTTGCCAACATTTTGTTGCTATAGCGACAACTGTGGGCGCAGCTCCGCAGCTAGCAGTATAGCTGACGGTTCCATTAAATGATCAAATTATTACTTTAAAGGTGATGCTGTTTTCAGACCATTTTAGGTTTTTTAAAGGGTGTATATTGCCTTGATTTTCAGACCTAGAGTGGATGACATCATCACTAGTGTAGAGCACGTGTAAAAAATATTTTAAACCCAATGCCACAATTTTGACTCTCCATATATGTTTGGTGTAGCTAATCTTGTGCTGGTCACAGACATGTAACCATGGAAACCAACACACGTACACATTTGGTCATAGCAGCCTGAAAGTGAGAGGTAATCCCACCACCTGCTCCATTGGCCCCCCATGTTAAATCAGAAATGGACCAAACCCTCCCAGTTCTCCAACCTGCGCTCAAGATCGATCGATCACTCACTCACTCACTCACACTCTCACACACTCTCACACACTCTCTCACACACACACACACACACACACACACACACACACACACACACACACACACACAGTTATTATACAATAAATTCCCTTTGGATATCAAACGGTTTTAAAGTTCTTAAAATACTGCATGAAAAGAGATCAATGTAAAATATTGAAGACGGTAATTGTGTTTAAAATCAATAACTGCTTCAGTAAAGCTCTTATTAGCTCGTTTTAGTGCAAAACAAAGGGTATTCCACTCCTGACGTTTTGATATGACCATTACATGGAGCAGTCTTCATTTTGAGGCAATAGTGACACCATGTGGAAAGGATGT
This sequence comes from Eutrigla gurnardus, assembly GCF_963514095.1. NCBI lineage: Eukaryota > Metazoa > Chordata > Actinopteri > Perciformes > Triglidae > Eutrigla > Eutrigla gurnardus. The sequence continues at coordinate 8,847,971 of NC_139917.1, forward strand.
GCTATTCCACTGCAAATGAGGCACCATGTGTTGAACAGACCAAGAGAAAAATATCAGGGCACCCGAGGGAGCTGGACGGAGATAATTGGATCTGATGGCCAGGTAAAACAGAGTCTGTGGAGAGCAAGTGAAATACTGTTAATCCATGGATAAAGAAGAAGCTTGAAAGCAGACAGTTCCATTTGGACCAGAAGTATTATAACACATTAACACACTACCCATAATTCCTGTAAAAGTAATGACTTATAAGGAAATTGCTAAATGATCTTTAAATCTGTACAGAGGACAATTTCATGTTAAGAATCACTGACACTGCAAGCGGACACTTTCTGCAGTTTAATGAAGAAAAAGACATTTACAAATTATATTGTGGCTTCCGATATTTAATAAGATGGTGCAGATTGTCGTTGATTTCTTACTGAACTAAACATAAGCAGCAACATCTTACAACCTGATTATCTTATCAGGTTTTATTTTGGTGAATATGCAATAAACAGTGCCACATATATAGGTATTTTGTATTATTTTTATATATAATGTGGATAGCCGCATACAAACAAATTAATTTGAAATTGAAAATTTACAAAATCCATCGTCTTGTTATTGCTGAGCACATTTTTGCATTGCTAACCTATATATATTAGTCTTATAACAATAATGACTATCAAGCAAGGACCGCTCGAACACCTGCTGTCATTCTGAAAGCTTATATATTTATTCCTTGCACTTTGCTCTCGTACGTCCACGACTGCATCGCCGCCACATATTCATTCATGAAAGCGTTCTGTGTCAGTGGTGGAAAAGAACCAGTGCAATCCAATTAGCACAATTAAAGAGATGCCATGAGAAGAAACCAGGACTACCTGTAACAAGTTGAGGGATTAGAGACCTGCTGACCCCTGTGACCTGGGTGACAATAAGGAGGAGCTGTCCATGGTGCTGGAACCACAGCTGACAGTACACACTGCATTTTTCTTAGTGGATAAATTAAAATGTCAACAACCTCAGTATTTTCCAACATGGACATAGAAAATGATTTGCTGGTTTGAAAGAAATGTAACACACTTTCTGTTAAAGATCATTCAAAAACTATAGATGAAACGGTAGAGCTGGATTAAAGCATATGATGGTTTGTAATGAGAGTGTAGCTGTTTGTTGTGCGTTTGTGTGTGTAGTTTCAGGGTTGTCCGTAGTACTGACCTGGAGGGGAGATGGTGAGACAGAGACAGTTTCTCATCCTGCTTTTCACGTTGCAAATTGAGCTTTCAGTCTAAAAATGAAGGGACGGCCAACAGGAGAGCCGCAAGCCACAAACAGCCGTCTCACGCACTTGGGTGTGTTTTGAGTAAGACTGTGACGCCATTTACCCAGTGTATGATCATACTCATTTACAACACTAATAATAACAAAACGAATCATTTAAAATGACCTCCGCTAAGTGTATTCCACCGGATGTTTCCGACGGTGAGTAACCCGGTCCTGGTTGTTTTTCAGAGGCAGATTAAGTGATTTGTGGGCCCAAGCCAGACGCTGTCTTGCTTTACTTTTCACTCGTTCTCTAATTGGGGATTCTGGTATTGTAGGCTGCATGATTGAAGAAGTACTAAGAATGTTTCTAAAATAAAGTTCCAGTTTCATGATGAACACTGATGATGCTTGTTTTACCAGAGTGAAAGGTCCCATCAGACGCTCCTTCATGATACAGCACAATTTAATTAAATTATTCTGCAGACCCCGCTGTGAGAATCACTGTAGATTCATTATATAAACAATTACAAATAAATACTAAAGTATTTAATGACAATCTATGTTCTTGGCTGGGGAGTTCCTTTGAACCTTTCCGCTGCCGTATAATTGTCCTGTTCCGTCTCTTAATCAGATGTTCTCTTCTTCCCTGTGATCAGACGGGATCTTTGATTGATCTTCTTGCTCTACTCTCTTACCTCATCTAAGGGAGGTAAGAGTACAAAAAAGGAGTGGTTGATGATAGGCTACAGTGACTCATTTGGCAGCTTTTCTGGTGTCAATTACAGCCCATAACCAATGGAAAATCCAACTAGCTGCCAAACACCAGGTTTTCAACCTTCTAGTTCTCATCTTTAGCTGCTCCCGAGCACCTTGGACGTTACTGCCAAGACAGGGCCGTTTCTTTTGTTTAACAAAGCCGCTTTCAGAAAACAGTCGCTTCTTTCCCATAAACAACTCCATTCATTCATCATGGAAGAATAGCAAGGGTGATCTAATACAATTAAGAGTAAACAATCCTGCGCTGAAATAGATTGTCCTCTTGATCCTCTGCAGGCAAGGGCTAACTATTTTTAATCCCATTGACGTAGCAATAGACCAGGCTACTTAGAGGGATTAGACGAGGGGCCTGGGGAGGTTATAAATGTGTACAGGAAGGGATCGGGGAAGGAATCAGACACAAGACAACAGATCAAGCCCTGCGACGTGTCGGTGAGGTTAGAAAGATCCTGACACCTCCTGCCGAGGCTGAAGCAGACCCAACATCTAACCTCCCAAGACCAGCTCGTGGACTTTGCCTTCTGCCTCTGTACATCCGAGCAACAGCTACAGGCATGGAGCCTGTGGTCCAGACCGTGACTGCCCCTGCAGGCTTCGACAGAGAAACTTTCACCAGGAGAGCCCTGAGAACAACCTCTAGAGGAGCATCGTCTCATTTTGTGGGGAGCTCGATTGTGATCCTGTCCTCGTTTGCGGTCTCCACTTTAGCCATGAACTGTGGGAAGAGGATCCAAGAGTCCCGACACAAATCCAACGAGAACTAGCAATAGTGGACTGATGGACAATATCTTTTTATTTTTATTTATCCTTAGTTAAACTGGGCGAGTCAATGAAGTATTTATTTTTCTGATGGAATGGACACCCCTCGTTAGCCAGCTGCCTTTTGTGTTCCCGTAGAGCAACATGTGAAGTGTCAAGCATGATGTTTCCTGTGTGTTCCAAACCTGGAGAGTCTGAGGAGGATGAAGCTCTCAGAGGACGCGAGACAGATCAACAACAGGACACAGCTGTTTCTGAGGAGACGGACATTTTGCTATCATCCCAAGATCAATCAATGCAATGCCAGATGTGCTTTGTTGCGTTATACAGGTTAGACTGCGGTATTTAAAGAGGGGAAGATCATGCAATGACATCAAACCTCATGGTCCTTTTTACCTCATACTTGTAGTCTCAACATGTAAAACATAAAACTGAAAAGAATAGAAGATCCTCAAAAGGTTTTAGTGCTTAATGTCTGCTGCTGGTGCTTCAGTTATTCAAATGTTATATTTTTTTATTTTCTTGTGAGTGATATCAGTTTTGTAAAGAGAACAAAATGAAAGCTAAAATGAAGATGAAAAAAAAAACGTGTTTATTATTTAACCAACTTAACGATAATTTGTTACATTTTAGGGCACCCCCCCTCTGGATCAATTATTCAGTCGTGTCGGGTAATTTTTTTATGCCATTTCATGCTGAATTACTCATTTCCAAGACATATATGAGGACATCTCTGGTTAAAATAGAAGATTTAAAGTGGTGCTTTTGCATGATTCTTTGCATGGAAACTCATTTTTGCACATTTGTGGATTTCCGCAACTAATCAATTACTTATGAGAAATGGTTGACTAAGAATTGTATAGTTAGCTAAATAGTATGCATTTGTGAATTACACAATCAGACTTTACTCTACTTAGGCAAGACTAAAATACTGTATGGTTGTTTGTTTTTAGACTAAGTCCAACATTTGAGAACGTTCTATTCTTTTGTTAAACGAGAGAAGAAGAAAAAGTGCATGTTTGTTCTTCATTTTGTGCAACAAAACTCAGGCACCATAAGATACCCAGGAAAACAATCAATTATCAGTTATAATCCATAGTCTTTATGCATGACAACAGACCGTGATTTCAGTGTTAGTCTTAAAGGCTGTGCCGAGTGTTTTTTTTATTTTTTATTCTGCAGTTGTAATATTGTGGCTGAAATTTTGTGTTTGTCGATGGTCATGTTGGTACCCATAATGCTTCATGTTTGACCATTTTCTCAAACCCTGGTGTATCTTGTCACATCACCACCAGGGGGCAGCATTACCATTAAAGATTACAATACTTTCCAAACAATGTCTGTCAGTCACATGGATGGTTTAGAGGTTTGAAACAAGATATCTTATGAAGGCGAAACATGAGTTTTAAACCTTACCTTTATGTATAAAAAAACAGTTACAAACAGGACAAAGAAAGACATACATCTGTATCGGTGATACAAACATAAAATATCAACAATGTTTCATCAGAGTCCACATCTGTGCCGAAGCCTCACTATTTGGGCTGCACATAAAAATCTCACAAAGAGGTTATGATTAGCTGTGTGTGTGTGTGTGTGTGTGTGTGTGTCCCCACTATTGTGTTGTCCTCAGAGTGTGTCGAGGCTCATCAGCCTCCGCTCTGTGAAGAAGCGGTGTGTCTGGTGGGACGGGTTTTGGCCGTTACCTCCGGTTGATGCACTGAAGTAGGCCAACATGGACTTTTTGTTCTGCCGCTGGGCCGCCTTCTCCCCATCCTCATCATCATCCTCCCTGAGGACAGATTGAATAAAACAAGACTCATTTTTACACTGTGGTTAGCTCTTGTCTCCTTAAGTCAAAAGGATTTGCACAGACATTAAGCATGACAACACAAACACACACACACACACATACACACACACACACACACACACACACACACAGCACCACGAAGACATTTCCAAAAGCATTTTGTGTCAAGTTGTTTTTGGCTTCTGTGGACTTGGATAAGAGCTGGAAACTATTTTAATGCTTTAAGAAAATTATTTTATCTGAAGAGACGAGACGGTAATTTTCTCTGCACTGAATCGCAGATGGCACAGATCGTGAAAATCAAGTTTTACTGCTGGATTTCCATGGTATTATTTGAATCCCCAAATAAACCTCAGCTTTTATACTTCCAACAACTTCCCGGTTGTTCAAAATCAAGTTTGAAGGCTCTTTACCAGTGGACAGTCACACCCTTGCTGTCCATTAGGGTTTGGGCAGTGCTCCAGCTAAATCGAACAAACTGAGGGTAACCAAACACTGGGTCCAGGTACTTCAGCAACCACGCTTTAGTCTTGGGGTCTGAAAACGCAGGGGGGGGGGGGAACAAAACAGTTTATCTACATGCAGTTTCTACACACAGCGATAACTGTCTAAGCCTTATTTAGGTAACGTTAGCAGTGACAGAGAATAAAAAAAGTTGTTTATGATATGATTTCTGATACCATTGGGGTATCCGGAGCCATAGTCCGCATCCACTTCTCCCAGGTCCTCAGCAAAGTTCCAGCCCTTTACAACACGATCCCTGGCCACCTGAAAAACAGAAAACTATTGGCTAGATTTTGAACGACGCTTAAAATGTGGACACAGAGCTTTTCAGTAAGGGTTAGCTCTATAATCCTGAAATTTACTTTTACTGAAGTAATAAAGACAACTGTTGACTGAGATCCAGTCGGCTGTCGGCCTCACCTTCGCACAGATACTGGCTGCACTAACGATGGGGAAGAGGGAGTCAGCCTTTGGCCTCACGGTCACCTCTATACCTGGGAACAGCTTCGAAAGTTTCTCCTCATACTTCTCTGCTGGACCAACTGTGTCTACAAATACCTGCAAGCCGGGGAGGGGGGGGGGACAACGTCAGGATGAGTAAGACAGAAAAGAGCAAAAGAAACCAAAATATGAGAATATGCTGTGTTTTCAGAAGTCGATATTGAATCGGTTGCATGTATCCATGATTTTAAGTCAAAGCACTGTGCATTAAGAGCACCCTATTCACAGGGACAACGCCACAATAGCATTAGGTGTGCACCTTTATATTCACATGACTTGCATACCTCTTTGAGTTGTACTCCACTGTCCAACGCGTACTGGACTAGACCAATTGCTGTATCGTGTGAAAGGGCATTCAGGTTGTATTTTGTTCTAAGAAAAGCAGACATTAAGGGTGTGAATATGACACGCAGTGTGTGAAAAAGGCTCTGTGAGCATGACAGTGCATGTGTCACATACCTCTGTAACATGCTGGTGGAGATGGTGTTTGGTGAGAGAACCTGCAACGCCCAGCCTATATAAGATCCGGATTCATCCAGTTTTTGGAAAAGATTCTCTCGTTCTGTCTCTGATAGAGTCTTTGAATCTGATGAGGGAGAGACAAAATGCATAAAAATGATGTACTGCTTGATGCTTATTTGTGTTCTGATAGTATTTTTTAACTACTTAAAAATGTTCTCTGAAAGAAAGCAGTGAGGGTGAGTTAAAAGCCTCACGCCAAGAAAGACTGCATTCTTCTCAACTCTGTGGAGTCCTACAGCAACAAGATTACCTGCCACTTTCAAATCCTTCAGATTCTGCTTTTTGGAAACAGGGCAGAAACATATTCCATACACCATGGGCCCTGGATCACAAACACAAACACAGTAAGTATGGAAACCACAATACACTAGGCAGTGGGTGCTAAAACATACGTGAGCAATGCATTTAAACGATGAAACATATCCATCAGCACACCTAGCACGGGTCCCCTGCCTGCCTCGTCGATGCCCAGACAGCAGTCCTCAGTCCGGCAGACATCAGGGATCTGAGAGGCCAGTCGGCAGCTGGCCGAGTTGTCCGTTTCAAAGGGGCCGAGGTCCATGACAGCAGACTGTCATGAAGGACACAAACTAGATATTAGTTTCATCCTGTTCAAGTCTCACTCAGTGTACAACTCCACCTCCCTCCGACCTGCTGACCAATGACGACAGACACACACACAGAGGTGTTGGCTCGATTTAGTACTGTGTTGTTTATGCTGTAAACGGATTCAGACGTTAGCTATCTGCTAACTAACGTTACTCGAATAGAGCGTTTTTACCGGAATAAACACGTGTTTACAGTCCGAACGAGTAGTCCGGGCACTTGCGTGAAAACCTTAATGTAGCATGTATCATGATAAATCCCAACAAAGCTATGTCTTACCGATTTAAACGATGACGGCAGTCTTCACAACTTCGTGTTGTGTTTGGTTTGGTCTGCTGCCGTTTTGGCGCCGCTGGAGTGACGTCACACGCCTCTTCTTCACCGCCTTATTTTTCTGTCTGGCTTCTTCTTTGCGGGTTTTGTTTTTGGCGGATTGCAATGCCATCTTTATGGCGCATACCGCCACCTATCGTACAAGATGAATATATATATATATATATATATAGAGAGAGAGAGAGAGAGAGAGAGAGAGAGAGAGAGAGAGAGAGAGAGAGAGAGAGAGAGAGAGAGAGATAGATAGATAGATAGATAGATAGATAGATAGATAGATAGATAGATAGATAGATAGATACCGGTAGATAGATAGATAGATAGATAGATAGATAGATGAAAAATGGCTTCACCTCAAGGCCTTTGTACCTTTTCCTTTTACATTTGAGTTGATAGTGTGCTTGATAATGCGTTTTCCCAAGTAAATTTACAAATAATCAAATTACCGTCAGTCAAGGAGTGAACGAGGATCTGGGATTGTGCAGCTGGTCTTCCAGCCCTCAGAACAGATATTTACTTTGCTGCAACATAAGTATGTGGGAAGCTTTCGAATAGTTCTGCATCCTCTAACTTTATTTTTAGTGTAATCATTCATGTATTTTCCATTCTCTAACATTCTCCTCTTACTTCCGACCCTGTTTTGTTTTGTTCTTTCTGTGCTCACAACATGATTCTATCTCTGCTCGTCAATCACCTGATTGGTTGAATTAGTTCACAGAGTGTGAGCATTTTTAAATGTTTTAACCAAGTGTAGCTTGTCTAATTTATGGTTAAAAATATGTCCCTTGTATGAACTGCCTACCTTAACACGGATTTGAGCTCTCAACCCTCACTTCAGATCTTCTTTGTTTGTTTGTTTGTTTGTTTGTTTTGCAAAAGACCACTAAGTCGTCATTTTGTTTCACATCTACCTCGCACACAATCTCAACAACTACAGTGGAGTTGACATTTGGATTTTTGGATGCCCGCTGGCTGCCTTTAAACAGCAGCTGAGTGTGGAGGCAGGGAGGGAGCCTCAGGTGGAGAGGAGAGGGCAGAGTGAAAGGAAAGCCATGTACAAAAGTCCAAGTGTACGCTGGTTACTGAGCTGAAATTGGCCTTGCCTCTGGCTCTTTACACCCACCCCTTCTCTCTCTTTCTGTCCCTCTCCCTCGCTGAATGGCTCTCTTTGTCTTCCTCAGTAACACGCAGTCCCCAGCCGATTAAATGTGGGGAATTAGTAGTCAATTTTAGCCTACCGCACACACAAAAACACTAAACAGCTTAGGTTTGGTGGGGCACTGATTGTGTTGTTATTACAGTTCACACGTCAGCAGCGTGTTTTTAATTATTTATTTTTTTCCGACCTTCATTTCCTAACTGCTTCACTTGTTACACCTGAACAGGACAAAACAACATTCTTACACAAGAACTTTCTTCTTTTTTTTATAAATAAATTGATTTAATAGATGACAACAATAAAATTTCAACATTGCTTTTCTCGTATGGAAGCAAAAATACTCAAGTGAATGTATAGCAAACACTTTACAAAACTATCCAGAATTATACAAAATGGAAGAAGCAAAGGTGTGACACACAATGCATTATTACCGACATAAAAAATAAAGAACTACATGGTAAGAGGGTCAGTATAAAATGATAAAGTACGCATCACGTAATAGAGGTGAAGCCTGTGGTAACAACCATTATTCACATTGCTGAAGAGGCGGAGGGTGATTTGCGCACGATATGAGAAAAAAACAAACTGTGAAGTTGAAAACATGCTTTTGGCCTACATGCAGTGCAGAGCAGTTGTACATGTGATTCTAATCCTTAAGTAGGACCCAAAGCTGGCCAATTATCTGAAGAGATTTGGTTGAGACTTTGTACTTATAGATTTTAACTCACTTATTGGAAAGAAAAAAACATCAGATGCAAATCAGTGAAATGTCCGGCACTCAAAAAGCAAAAAAAAAGAAGGAAGAAGCAGATGTTTACTGCTCTGAAATGTTGAATACCTTCAGCATTATTTGGTCGGGCATCCAGTATCGTATTTCTCCTTTGCTATTGGCACAAAATGAATCAAGTTGAGGTAAGTGTCCAAGACTGAGCGTTAAGCTGAAATACATCTCTTTCCCTCTCTTTTTCCTATTTTTCCCCTTAAATGCTTTATTTTTCAGTTCAGTGAAGTCAATGCAATGAAAGGACAGAAGCGCAGAGTGTGCTATGTACAAAGAAAAAAAAACAAACAAGGTTGCAACTATCCTTTTCTGGCCACGAAAACAAAACAAAAACTCCAGGGAACGTCTTATTGAAAACAAAACATGCTTTTTCCCAAAGCAGTGGTGCAGATGTATTAGTGTAATAATCAAATCAGTCACAATAAAGTTACACCCTAGGATATCAACAACGACAATAAACTTACTACTCATATAAAATAACACAATAACATCAAAACATCTGCTTTAGTTTGGTTAATAAAATCTGATTATGTCAGTCGAAAACCCGTCGTTTTCTGGGTCAAATCCGAGTCACAATGCAACGTCTGTTCGCCCTCAGTGTCTCACTCGTCTACCTCTCGTATGCAAACTTGCTGTACATCCCAACTTAAAAAAATTCACGATGGCACACATTTGTTAAGGTTTATTTCATTTTTGATTGGCAGTTGAACCTCACACTTTAGATTGTGTGAGTTTGTGGCTGTTGTTATCTTTTTTGTATTATTTTTAAATGTGTAAGGCCCCGTGGATGCGTCTTGCAATACATTGGCTAAAAAAAAAAGAAGTAAAAACCTCTAATATAACATCAATATGGCACGGGCGTGACACACACATACACACACACACACACACACACACACACACACACATACACACACACACACATACACACACATACACGGTCACACGCTCACTTATTTGCACACCCACAGACACACAGATCCACTCACACGCTTCCCATATTTCCCTCTGCTCAGCTGGTCTCCCTCAAGGTCTTGTGAGTGTGGTGTAAACAGGCTGCTCCCAGTGCGTGGGGCTGTGAGAGGGGGCCACGCTGGAGGGGTCTCCTATGGTAGTGTACAGAGGCCTCTGTGTAGGGCCCATGTAGGAGAAGGCTGAGTACAGCCCTGGGGCCTGGCTGGAGTGGGCATAGTACGCCCCGGGGGCCTGGTGCTCTCCATACTCGAACTGAGCCCTGGAGGCCAGCGAGGGGAATGCGGAGCCATAATGAGGGAGGCTGAGCGGGGTGTAGGTGACATGAGTGCCTGAGGAGGGAGAGGACGAGGCCTCGGCGTAGTGGCTCCCGGCCACAGTCTCGCTCTTGATCTGGGCCTTGGAGGGGTCAGAGGAAGATGGAGAGGCTTGCTGCTGCTGCTGTTTGGAGAGCCACGCGGAGTGCCCGCTGGCGGCGGCCAGGGCGTAGGCGTAGGACGAGGCCGAGGATCCGGCTGAAGGGGCCCCGGTTCCACTCTGCGGGTGGCCATTTGGAGGGAGGTACTGGTCGAACTCGTTGACGTCAAACGGCTCAATGTTGGACATCACCTCGTGGCTGATCTCGCCGATGTCCATGGTGCCAAAGTCGATGTGGGGTTTAGCGCTCGACGAGGATGGACCGCCGGATGCCCCTTCAGCTCCCACCCCGAGGGCTCCCCTGGACCCCCCTGATCCTCCGGCCGCTCCTGCTCCCCCCTCCCTCTTGGCATCTGACAGTTTCCCAGACTGCAGCTCTGTCTTTGGGGTGGTGGGGGGCGTGGGTGGGCTGTGACCCTGACCTATAGAGGAAAGAGGAGGGACAACATGGTCAGGTGAACTTTGACATCAGGTACAACAAAGTGGTTAAATGTAGATTTAAATCTAATGAGTTGGGTTTTTGAATGTTCGCCTCTCTTTGACCAAATGTGTGAAGCCGTAAATTACGATGACTGTGTGCTCCATACCAGCAGGATGGTGGTGGTGATGGTGGTGGTGGTGCAGGTCACCCAGGGGAGACCCAGCCCCGCCGTTGTGCTCCAGATGCAGGGTCTTGTAGTGTGACTGGGAGTGGCTGGCCTCCCCTTCCCCCTGGCTGTCTGACTCACTAGCAGCAGCTAGTTTGCCGTTTTTGCGCCTCCGGGGCTGGTACTTGTACTCCGGGTAGTCCTTCTTGTGCTGTTTCCTCAGCCTCTCCGCCTCCTCGATGAATGGCCTCTTGTCGCTCTCGTTCAGCAGCCTGGGGAGGGGGGGAGGAGGGGGGGAGGAAAAACAAGAAGCAATTTTAGTCACTTCTGAATTTATGTGAAAGTAATGTCTTCTATGTCTAAAATTATAAATAATGTCACAATCAAGCTGCTGCGCAGAGGATAAGGAGGGTAAAACTCGCCCTTTACGCTCGTATTTATTGGGCTACACGTTAAATGATATAAACTACGACACAACTAAAAGCAACATGTAGATTTCTGTTTCTATGTGTTTTCTTTGTTTACAACCATCAGTTTGTAATTTGCCTACTTTCGACATTTGCGTTGAGCAGCTCTGCCCCCACTCCCCCTTTACGCACAGGCGACACAGGAAACGCGCCACTGTATGGCCGCACTGTTCCGGAACAATCGCACCCATACAAACCTCCACAGTTTGCCCAGGGTCTTGCTGAGCTCCGCGTTGTGCAGGTGGGGATACTGGTCGGCCAGTTTCCTCCTCGCCGCTTGCGCCCACACCATGAAGGCGTTCATGGGCCTCTTCACGTGGGGCTTGGCTTTGCTTCCGTTGTTAACGCGCACCGGCATCGGCACAAGTGTCCAGTCATATCCGTCCAGCACCTGACTGACCGCCTCCCTGATGCCGATCGGGAAGCGATCGTCCTCTATCTCCGATTTGGTGGGGTCGCGTCCGTCCTCCTCGCTGCCATCCCCGACGCACAGCGAGCTCAGCTGCTGCGGCGGCCCGCCCAGAGGTGAATCCTGGCGCGGTGGCGCTCCGTGCTGAGACGGTGACAGTGAGTGACCATCGTCTGACCCACCGGGACTCAGCTCCGCCTCGGACAGGCTGTGCTCCTCGCCGGACATTTTCTTTCAAACTTTCAACGACTAACGAGACAATCCCAAAGAAAAAAGAAGATCTACAGAGAGAGTCCAAGCTATTTGGTGGAACTGATGCGTTGTGACTGAATAAGACGTCTGGAGTCTACGACGATCCCAGTTATTGCTGGCGCTTCTCAGGCAAAACCATACTGCTGCGTTCAAGTGCCTCCGCCGTCGTCCCAGTAAAAGCAGTTACACCTTAAAAATAAATCACATGACGTTTAATTGAAACAATTCAGTATTCATTATTAAGTCCACAAATAAAATAAAAAAAAATAGAAAATAAGATTTTAAGATTCCGTGTGAATCAAGTGCACGCCGTGGTTTACTTGAATTGAGGTAAACAGGTGAAGAGAGTTATGTGAACTTTCGGAGCCGCTATAACAAATAACAGCCCAATAATGATGTTATTTAGACGAAAGAACCGCATCCAGAAATATGAAATATATTAATTTCCATCGAAGCCGAATCAAGGCTAAATATCATCCAGTAAAACAGAAAACAAAACGACTGGCACGTAGCCTGGACGCCGATACGAAATATTCCCTTTTATCAATATAAATTTAGTGTTAAAAAATTACATAACTTACCAATTTAGATGTCCAGTGGTTCAACATGGGAGTGTGTGTGGCTGACTGTAGAGCCGATGAATGGCTGCTCTGTGTGGCGACACCGGAGCTTAAAGAGCGCCTTGTGAGGAGGACTGGGAGAAAAAAAAGTGATTGAAAGTGGAAAACATTCCCAGAGAGGCAGCATTCCAACACACAGTCGGCCCCGCCCCCTCCGGGCAACGCACCGCGCTCCGATTGGCCCTCTAATTATCCCGCCGCTCTCCGATTGGACGGGAGCAACACACTCGTTAATGCCCCGTCTGTCCATCACTGCAGCATTTCCAGCAGAGAAGAGGTGAGAGTTTTACATCGGAGTGGCTTAAATGACTGTACAGTGCGCCCATTTAGAGGCAGGAGAAGGCCAGCTTTGTTGGACGTGTTGACATGTTATATCAAACAAATAAACAATCATGGGGAGAGTTATTGCCTCGTGTGGTCGAGTTCCTAAAAAAATAAATAAATAAATAAATAAAAAAAAGTTCTGCTCTGATCCAGTTTGATATAGAAAAAAGCTTCGTTCTTTGAGTTATAATCTTTATAATTTAAATAAAAACGCTAGTTAAGTCAATTAATGGCTGTACCTTTTTTTAAATAGAGCCAAATAAGTAATTCAACAAGTAAATGAATAAATAATCAGGTATGTAGGAAAGGATATTTGGATCAGTGACCGATAATGTCATCTTGAAGTCAATGATAATAAATCCAGTATCAGTAGTAGTCTATATATCTGATCAAAACAGTATTATCATCTAATTATAAACGTAAAGTACATTCATTGTCATTATGCTGTTATTTCTGGCCCCCAAGCTGGATCAATTAAATAGCCAATTAATGCAAATTTAAAAACAGTTTTAATTAGAAAGAATACCATTGGTTCTGCAAAAATAGTTTCACTTTGTTTGGACAAATGGTTAGTACACTGCAATAACAAATATTCACTCATTATGTTTTGTGAGACAGAATATGTAGTGAGAAAATAAATAACAATTTAACATTTTGACATCCTTGATCAGATGTGAAACTTTACATCGCAGCTTTAACATGTATAGTGTAATATGCGTGCATTAAATGGGCCTATAAAAGTGTCCCACTTTACCTGAAGAGCACTGTTCAACTGTTACACTTATTTTGAAATGCGACCAGACACAGCCCGACGTTATTAAAATCACGGTTTTCAGTCGTTTGCTAACCTATATTTACTCAAAAACGTGTGTTTTTCGGGGTCCTGAACACATCAACCGGTCTGTGTTTTGACGCTCAACCACGCCCAGAGTGATGATGTCATGCAGATAAAAGTAATTGAGTGACAGGTAGGCCTGTGTCACTTTTGCTGCAGTCATGTCAGTGTTATAGAAAGGTTCAAAGTTGTTATCAGACCAAATGAAACCTGAACACATCTATCCAGATTTACAAACCAAACAGTCTGATTAGACTGTTTCCTGAATACAACAACGATGATAAAGTGGCTCCTTCAGACTGACACAAAACAATGTGAGACATGTCATGTTTGTGACTGCAGCACAGCAGCAGTGGACGTGTCGTCTGATAGTAGGCCTGGGTTGTGCCGTTAATGCGCCGCGTTAACGGGAAAGAAGAGACTTCATCTGACGGACCCGCGCACACACACACACACACACACACACACACACACACACACACACACACACACACACACACACACACTCAAAATGAATGCAACAATAACCCCTGTGTGTCCGTTGCCTCTAATGCCGAGCCTGACCTCTCCCCCCCTCTCTCTCTCCTCTCTTTGCTCTCTTTGTCCCCATCTCAGGTGAATTGTAGCCATGTGATCAAACGCCCAAGCCTCTATCCATTAACCCGCGTAAATGAAAAAAAAGGGGGAACAAAAAGCAGTTTTGTGCTGCAAACATGGAAAAAATTGATAACAGAGAGCGATGTGTGCGTCTTTCTCCCTTATGTCCGAGCATAGACACGAGCCGCGCACACACAGAGCGGCGGACCGGCCGCGTGGATCTCTCTCTCCGTTTCTGCGGCTCCGACACTTTCCCGTCTGTAAATCCTCTCAGCAGCACCTGGATCCGGGCCTCGGAGGTGCTGATGGTAGGGGGGCTTGTGTTCGGGGATGAGAGGGATGATGGGCTGGTGGCGGAGGGTGGGAGGGGAGGGTGGGGTAGGGTCGAGGGGGGCTGCACGCCACCGACCAACCAGCAGTACCGGGATCCCGCACGAGGCCTCCGAGGCTCGCGGAGTGAGTGTTTGTGTCTGCCCTAGTTGATGCGCGGAGGATTGTCTGGCAGCCCCCGGGACGGCTCCGCGGCTCGTTCCCTTCGGTTTGGAGCAGACCGGAGGGCTGGAGGAAGCTGCGGTTTTACGGAGAGTGCTTAGTTAGTGCAGCTGCTTGCCCCCCAGGGAGTCTGTCAGACGGACAAGGTTTTAACGTCAGTGAAGAAATCCGCAAAAATAATCAGTGTGGCGTATTCGTCTACGGAGTTAATCCAGCTTTCTGTTCAGATCGGTCGATTAATTACTAACGTCATGTCTGCGACCTTGTTTCTTATCGCTGTTGAATCATTCCTTATTTGTCGCGGTGGCTGCTGTGTTGTTGCTGTCAAATTCTACTTTCTGCTGTTTCATATTAAATTCTATGAAATCCTTGGTGACGTTAGAAATCAAAACACAACTTTTGCAGTTAAAAAAACAAACAAACAAAGATCTTATCTGAGCTCATTTTTTATTCTCCTGATATAAATATTTTTTAAATGAAAACAATAATAGGCCTACGCAGCTTCTGTTTATGACGCGAAGCGAAATACAATTACAAAAACATAACATAATTATTGTTATATTAATGATCAAAATTAATCATATGTTCAAATAATCAAACGACCCTCTTAAAAGTATTTATTTTCTCAACGGACTGCCGTGTCCTGAACGCACCACCAACAACAAAATTAAACCTGAAGGCTGTAGCTCTTTAATATGTTCATAATATTATATACGGGTGTATATATATTTTATTATCTGTAATAATAGAAAAACACAGAAGGAAAGAAAGTGGCCTTTATTGTCTAAACGAGATAACCGCCGCTGAACGAAGACTTATAGGTTATTTAAATATTTTTACAAATTCCGATTTATTTCCTTTAATGAACGAAATGCAAACTAGGCGAACTTCTTTTGGTTTTGCTCTTTTAAACTCGCGGATTTGTGTTTGTGTCGACAGGCCTCAGAAAGTTGCTGAACAATTATGTCGTATTTTTGTCGCACAAAGACAACCTTGATACATCTTGATGTTATTTTTGATAAACACTGTATGTGGTTTGGTGATTATTTTGCCCCTTGTTCGCCTGCAGGTCTTTTGTTCTCCAGCTGGAGTTGCGCCTAGAAAATAGGCCTTCATTTGTTTTTCTCTAATTCAGCTGCTCTTTTCAGATGTGTCTTCATTTATTTATTTATTTAAAATGACTTGATTATCTCACGTGTTCTTTGTGCTTTTAAAATATCCCACTCCTCCCCCTTTGCTGCTCATTTATACAGCAGGTGTTCAGAGAAAATTTCAAATTTGACCATTTGAAAAAAAAAAAGATGAAAACTCTAACTAAAATTAGTTAAGTGGATGTTCAACTTCTCAGATTAACCCGCGGAGCCTGTAGCAACGATACGAGCACCCAGCACTGAATTAATATACGTAATCAGCTCATTTATTTATTTCATATCATTGGAACTCTCTACATTTCTACCTCTGACAGAACTGAAAATCATATGCGTCGATTGAAGATTTAGATACATTTTGTTTGCGCTTTAGAACATTTTTCTATCATCGAATAAACCCCAAAATATCTAGGCTATAAATAATGTACTTAAAAGATATTTACGGTTTATTCAGTGCAAACGATAAAAACGTCTAATTTCAAGTTCAACGTTTCAAAAAAAGATCTAAATATGTTTATTCCACCTGTCACCCAAATGAATACACCATCTGCTTCTTTCGGCTGATTTATTTCACACGTACACCAACAACGAGCTCCTCGTTTCGCTCGGACTCTAAACTCGCCATGCATTTTCAGACATTTTGTATATCCTGTGTGAATCTATCATGGGCCCTCGGGGCAGCCGTAACTTGTTAGAAAATAGAGCTCACATGGTCGCATCAGTCCCTGCGCTAACCTTCCATGTGACTGCTGTAATGGGCCTCTCCATGGCTGCACAGACCACTGGGTCACAAGAAGCCCGTTTCCTGCGGCTTCTGGGGGAGAGCGCAGGGGAGAGGATGGGAGGGCAAGGTCCCATGATCAGCGGGGGAGGTCAAAGAGTCAGCCTTCAGGTGCGCGCTTAGTCACGGGCGGCTGTTGGCTCGGCGCTGAGCGGCGTGACGTTTAGTCATCTTCGGGGACGCGTTAAGGAATAGTTCATAATAGAGTTGTTTTCAGATGGAAGAATTAGGTGATCACAGAGAGGAAAGGAAAGGAGAACGCCCTTCTTCTTCTTCTTCTTCTTCTTCTTTTTTTTTTTGCTTTGGCCTTAATACTTGAACAACCCCCGGGGGAAATTCCTGAAATCTGACGATAGATGGAGAGAAAAGTCAAGAGAGAGAGAGAGAGGGAGGGGGGGCGATATGCAGATAGTGTGTGAGAGGGATGCAGATAAGAGAAACATGCGGTCAAATATTCGCATGCTGGGTCACATTCTGCATTAAACTGATGCATAATTGGTGGAAAGCATTCATTCCCATGTCAATAGGCACATTTTGAGCTGACATGAATGCCGTCATTTGTTTCCAAAATGACGAGATTTGAAATTCTATGTCAGAAATGGCGAAGATCGGAGCAGAAGGGTGTTTTCTTCTTCTTTCTCCTTCTCCTCCTCCTCAGATTTCACCACTAAATGCCCCCATTAGTTTGCATCTCTATCTGTGGATGTAGCCTACACGTTTTTTATTTTTTATCTTCTCATGCTTTGGCTTTTGCTTTGCGTTTTCGTGGTTTGTGCGAAACACTGCGCTTAATTCATAAATGCCATTTCCTCCCGGGGTTTGTGTGAAAAACAGTTGAGGTCAGTGCTTTTCCAAGGGGAATTCCAGCTCCGAAACTAGACTATCAATAAAAGCCGAGCCTCATGTGACTCAAATATTTTGACTCAGACTTTCACACTGTAGCGCACATGTGATTAAGAACCTCTTCCCCGGCTGAAATCTGAGCCCTGCGCGACATGTCTTCTCCCTCGGGTTTTGTGGCAACCTGTAACATCATCTGAAGTATTTACGCATGGTGGTGATGTGTGAGCATCACGAGATCAGCTCGCTGCCCCCCCCTGCTGAGTGCCGCAAACATCTTGCTTTTATTGTGAAATGGTGCTAACTGGTGGATGTGATCCCGCTTACGGCTGCAGGTGTTTTCTAGGTGCCCCACTTGCTCGCTGCATCACGCGGACTCCAGCAAGTGTCGATGACGCAGTGACGCGCCATCCGTGGTGATGAATAAAAAATGATTCCGCTATCTGACCTCTGTCACTTCTTCTTTTTTCTTTTTTTCCCTTTCTGCCCGTTTTCACCCAGTAAATTAGTGCAGCTGCACCACACTTAAATGGGTCCCCCTCTTTTTTCCTTTGGGAGTGTATGTGAGCGACCATGAATCCTCTCTTTGTGCTCCGTCTGCAGAGCCCCCCCCCCCCCCCCCCCCTCTATAGTTTCTTGCCTTCTTCGTCTTTTTTATTTGGGAGAAGAGGGGCTTCGGTTGCGATGGCGGCAGCACTGGTGAGGTGGTGGTGGTGGTGGTAGCGACGACGGCAGGCGGCAGGGAGGGGGGGGGGTAACTTGTTGGACCACATTCCTGTGCAGCTGTGGAGGCTGGTGCAGGGTGGGGGGTGTGTGGAGGGTGGAGGGCAGAGCAGGATCATCATTGCATTGCAGGGCATCATGAATGGCCTATTGTTCGCTGCTTTGCTGTGTCCGCATCTCTTTGCCACAACTTGAGCCTCAGAGAGACACAGAGCAAAATAAAACGAAGAGAGCGATAAAAAAGACATTTAGAGGTCATTTACGGTGCTGATGTAAAAGACAGACGCATGGAGAATCAGACAAAGCAACAGTGGGAAAAGAAAATCAGAGGAGGAACTGATATTTGTGTATCTGAGCTTGCAGGATGGATGTTGAGTGTGATGATGATGATGATGATGATGATGATGCTGATGATGAAAATGGTGATGATGGTGACATGGACAATGGTGGCATTCACATTGGGACTCTATGACGGTTTCACCCCACAGTCATACGTGCCAGCACGTTGTTTAGTCATGCATGCACGTCGGCTGTTCGCTACACTTCCCTGCAGTGGTGTGAAGATAAAAATCCAATTGTCAGATTATGATTCCTTGAATTCGTGTTTCTGTCGGTTCGCAAATGTGTTATTTGTACATGTTGAAGTGTTTGAATGTGAAATTGTGCTGTTGAAAGTGTGAATTGTGTCTCTATGTGATTCTTCTCATTAAACATTAGAATAAAGTAAAGAAGAGTGAAGTAAATTGGGACGATGTGAACCCAGGTGAACTCCCAGGTCTTCAGCTTCATCTAAGACCTATAGGACAGAACAGCAGGCTGCAACTAACCATTATCTTCATTACCACTTAATATGCTGACAAAAATGCCCCTCAAATCTCCCAGAAACCAAGGTGACATCTTTAAATGTCTTTAACAGTTTTTGACCAACCCAAAGATAAGTAGTTTACGATGATATGTGACAAAGAAAAGCAGCAAATCTTCTCATGGAGAAAGTAGAACCGGAGAGTCTTATTAGACGCTCAGAACACCCGACCCAGAGTGAAGTGTGAGATAGTCCATACATTAGGTTGATGGGTCACATAAACAGGACTTTGTCCGGTTGGTTCTCGTGTGAAACTCAACGTAAACGCTGATATTTTGTCGTCAGTCCAGTCACATGAGTCGTTAGTCAGTGAAGTTAACGTCAACCGCATTATTTTCCTAAACCTAACTTCCTGTGAAGATGGAAGTTTATCTTGAAAGTTACTACAAGTGTATAATGACACGCCTTCACTGCCACGTCCAAAACTGCTGCTACAGGGGTACGTGGAGGGTCTTAGTTTGTAGTCGGAGACTGGCAGCATTGGGATTGCCTCTTAACGGCTCTCAACATGGGAGACGTGCATGACAGTAAAATATTGACTGCCACGCTTCCACGCCCACACTGTCAGGATGGCGTTGTCAGCTGAAACCACCGGTGCAGTGCAGAGTGACGGCCATGAACTAGCCACGAACATGCACGAAAAGCATGTACGGCTGGCCTAGCCATGTCAACAAAGCAAGGAGAAGCTCGATAACAACACACACAGAGGGAAAGGGTTAGACATTACTCCACTTGACCTTTAAATGTTTGTTTGCTGCTGTATTAATGTTATGAATATCAAAATGAGTACCTTTAACAATACAGTTTGTATTGAATTATGTTGAACTGGTGTTAATGAACATTTTTGTGCTTTACTTTCTGGGACTGAAGGGACTTTAAAAACACCTAAAACGTATTTGTCTTTCCCTTGATTTTCTGACTCAGTTTGTGGGTTGTACACTTATTTCCCCTTTTTTTAAATACTTATGTATGTTTCCTTCTCTGCATCTGTTAATCCATCTTTCTCAGTTATTCCTCCTGTGAATCGCTCTGTAACTTCTGATTTTTAAAAAGTGAAGCACGGGCAATCTGCCAAAACCAATGATGAAATGCAGCCATTGTTAAAGAATTCACATGTCACCTGTCAACTGAATGCTCTCCTCAAAGTTTAACTCAGCCGTTACCAAAACAAACTAACGTTACTAACTGATCCAAAACCACAAATAAAGTGTTATACTTTCTGAAAACATCTGTTTCTTCATTTTAAAACAACTTTGATTCTCAATCAGTGGGCAATAACTCAAGTATGGATTTTTATGAGATTTTTCTTTTATGAGCGAGAGAGGGAGAAGCGAGGATTGCAAGAGAGAAAGTAGCGCAGACTTTCCAATCATGAGTTCTCAGAACATTTAATTAGTCTGTGAAAGAAAGAGGGCGAGGGCCTGAGGGGGTCTGAGGAAAAGATGTCTACATGAAAGGCTCTGTTGTTGCCAGAGCAGACGGCGAGATAAAAGGCATCAAGACAGAGAGATGGATGGGATATCAGTGAGGAGAGATGAGAAATATGCTGATTAATGACTTTACATATGTCTGTCATTTAAAAAAAATGTTTTTGTTTGTTTCTTGCCGACACGAATGACTGCATAAGCTCGTTTTCTGTTGAGCAGCAGAACGTCCAGTGTTTCAGCTTAGAGAGAGAGCTTCCCGTCGGTCAGATCCACAGAGAAGTGGCCTGTACAGGGGAGCACAGACAGGTGTTCAAGGCTCACACACTGAGAGCAGACAGACGGGCTGGTGAGCAGACAGACAGATGGACAAGTGGAAAGCATGCGATAATCGGAATCACAGTCAGCGTAATGCATTTGACTTGGTGGGCTGCTCGCGTTGGTCACGTTACAAATTCAACATTTTGAAATTCCCATAAAATATGGTGTAAAACCTGAATTATGCATCCTAAATTTGTATGTAAGGTAGTAGAAATTGCATGTTGTTATTAGACATGAAATTCTATATTAAAAAAATAAAAAAGCTACGAAATCCGGTTAAGGTTCATCGCTGCATTGCAGGCCGTCATGAAAGGCCTTTTGTTTGCATCCCTTCGCTTCAACTTCAGCGTCAGAGAGAGAGATGGAGGGAAAGAACATGAACAATAGAGAGAGATAAAGAAAGACATGTTGAAAGTATTTGCATGCCCAAAATGTTGAATATACTTGATTTGTCTTTCAGTGTGGAAAATTCCTGACCTTATTACAAATCGCACTTAAAAATCTAAGCAAAACACATTCAGATGCAAAAGGTTTCAATTCATTTCACCAAATCTGGATTAAGTTGCAAACAAAAACATGATTTAAAACAAGATTTCGACAATGAGTAAAGCAGGACTCAACCTAAAGTAAGCGTTTGTCTGACATTTGTTTTCCTGCCAAGAGTTCGATGAGAAGATAGATACCACTCTTACATCCGTCCCTTCAAAATAAGGCTACAGCCAGCAGCCAATTAGCCTAGCTTAGCATAAAGACTGTAAGCCAGAGGAAACAGCTAGCCTGGCTCTGGCTGACGGTACCAAAATCCACCTTCCCACATATCCAAAGCTCATAATGAACACTCTGTGTGTGGTACAGAAATAGACAACACGTTCTCACTCCAACTCGTCACATGCTGACACTTTGTCAGACCCCTTGGCGTCACTTTCTAATGCGTTGGGTGGCCTAGCGCACAGTTGCAGAAAACACATGCTTTTTTGATTTCAAACAAAAATACTTGCTTTGGTTTAGGCAACAAAACCACTTAGGGCCGGTGTCCACATGGCACATGCTGGTAGAAAAGCGGCTGTAAAGCGCTGGGGTGCAATATATCATCACTCTAACCATGTTGTTTAAAGACTAGCATCGCACCCTTTGATTTTATGATCTATTTAGGCTAATATGATATTTAAATAAAATGTCTTCAACATGAGCAATGGAGGATGCTGCGTGATACTCTTATGGAAGAGGTTGTCACCACTCATCTGCTATGTGGATACAGGCCATCAGGAGGCGACACCTCTGGTTGCAAAACGTTGTCTGATTGGTCAGTGTCCCCAAAGTGCCTTTTTTCAAAACGCCAGCGTCTTTTTTTTCAATCATATTTTTTCTGGTGATGTCACTGACAAAAATAGAGAAGTTTGTTTTGGCCATGTGTGTCTGTCCCAAGCTTTATGTGTCAGAGAGACACCGTCATGGCAACGACTCAAAAGCCCATTTGTTGGAGCAGACACTGAAGGTTGCTGGTGGGTGTTGTGTCTGACTGAATGCCCTGCTTGCTCCAAGGTTATGGCTGTGAGATGGAGCGCCATACAAACGATGAAGCAGCATCCTCCGATGTTCATGGTGAAAAAAACCAAATGATAATAAAACCAATGGGGCAATGCTATTCAACCGTACAACAGGGGTTGGAATGGTGATATATTGTGAACATATTGTGTCATAGAAATATTTAAAAAAAAGCACTCGTCTCGATCTCTTCTTTCTACTGGCCAGCAGGGGGCGACTCCTCTGGTTGCAAAGTCTGATTGTAGAAGTCTATAAGTAAATGACCCTAATTCTCACTTAATTTATGACCTCAATAAACATTGTAACATGAGTTTATGAGTTTCTTCATTTAGTTCATTTAGTATATTATGGTCCAATTTAGAGTAAAATAGACAATAAATAAGGGTAATTAGGGCGTGGCTCTTCGCTAACTCCTTTATCCGGTCTGGGAGGTGTCTGCAGAGGTGTCATACTTATGTTCAAAGAGTATAAGTAGATGATACAAGTTCTTTACTCAAGTAAAATTGAAATGTACTTAAAGTATAATGTAAAAAGTATCCCTATGAAGGACATTTCTAGTGACGTTTTTTTTTTTTTTTTGCAAGGCTTACTGAATCTTGTGTCACATTAATAATAATAATTAAAAAAAACAGAATTCCCCTCAAATGCATTTCACGTTTAGAATGTTTATTGTAGCAACAAAACATAGTTTGAGTTTGGCGTCTAGGCTTCGGCATCATCACTCCCCATATGTGGTTACAAAGAGATGATGGGAAGTGATGATGACTAAATATCTTAACCCCCCCGGAGCCTACAGGTGGATGCTGGGGAGGTGGAGGGTTAGCAGCAAGCAGACAGCAATACTGACGTGGCAGCGGTGGCAATGACAGCCGAAAGGGGGAGATGGGAAGTGTCGTAGCTTAAATAGACCGCCAAATAGGGAGGATGTGAGGGAAGAATATTATTGGAGTATGAGGTATGTCACATGAGTATGACGGAGCAGCTCGAGTTGTCTGCCTGAACTAGCTTGCAGGCTACGCTCCATTAAAACTAAATTAACGAGACTGCTTTGAAAATGTGAGGAGTAGAAAGTACAGATATTTGTTTGAAAATGAAGGGGGTAAAGCTGTCAGAAAAATAAAATTCTACTTAAGTACAGTAAAGAAGTATTTGTTTTTACAATTACAGAAGAATATGCATCAGTATTCATTTTCAGTTAAAGAAATTAAGTGTGACAAGTATTCACTTTACTTTCATTTAACTCAGATTGGCAATACTGGAGATTTTCATTTCAATACATTTCTGTTAAGTCACTCTATCTCTGAAAAAGGTAACACAATAGTGTCTGAACCTATGGCCCACTGATAAAGGCATTGCAACATTTATGTATTTGTAGGATTACAAACTTCACATCTATGGCGATATACCCAGAAAAATCAACAACCCTTACAGTTTTTGTCGATGGTGTACACACACTGGAACTGCACATAATTCTGAGACCTGAAGCTAATTAGAGGACTTGAGGATGTACACTTTCAGTTCACTTTTAAAGTAGCTATAAAAGTGTCCAAATAATATGTTACAGGTAAAACTCCTGCATTAAAATCTTACTTAGGTAAAAGTACAAAAGTACCAAAAGACAGACGGTCGGACAGAGAGACAGACAGACAGACAGACAGACAGACAGACAGACAGACAGACAGACAGACAGACAGACAGACAGACAGACAGACAGAAGCATGGAGAAGATGTTTGCCCTGTGGTGCTTCCCAGCCTGGATCAGTCAGGCCTCCTCTGCTGAGCTAGCAGCACACAATGCTCCTCTGTCCCCCCAGCGAGCTGCTTCACAGCTCCACAACACACAACAGCTCATTATGGGAGCAGTGCTCCCCCGGCCACAGCTCCCAGTGCCTAAATACTGTCCCCTGCTGAGCACACACACACACTGTCACTGGCTCTGGTCGCACAGCCCGGGGCCACAAACAGCCAGTGAGGCCAAGAGAGGGCACGAAGATATACGGGGTGTCACACACATGAAAGCCCGCGCACACACTCACACACTTAACCTACACGAGGATGAACACACACCACCTTATTAGGCAAGATCCAAGTCAGCCATTAGAAGTCTTAACAGAGGTCACGGGGGTCACACAGCTGCTCTCTGTCTCACGGATGCTGATGACAGTGAAGGGGGGGGTCCGGTTAATTAGGCAGCATCAGAAAACTGCCAAGGAGAGAAAAGGATGGGATGGCAGCTGGGAGAGCAGCGGATTGATGGGAGGGGAAGAGCGGTCAGGAGAAGATATTTAAACACATCAAAAATCAGGGAGTTTCCCATTTCTGTTTACCAATCATGTAAAGATTTAAGCCAAGAATTTGTCATCTGAGTTTGGTCTTGTGATCATGTTTACAACATGCAAGATAACAAAAAAGAGCAGCAGGGGGGAAGAGCTTGATATCATTCTAATTATCAATCATGTTAATGAGGAACAGTAGCTCAGAGGTGTCACCTCTCAGCTAAAGCTCCTAAAGAGTTTGACTCCCCCCCCCCCTGTCATTAAATCAAAGATGTGATTGCATATCATTTGTGTTAATATCCTAAAACAGTGGTTTCCAACACCTTAAAGAGGACCAATTATGCTCATTTTCTGGTGTATACTTGTGTCCCAGTTTACTAGAACAATTTACAAGCTTTAATGCTCAACAAATCTCTTTATTTGTTGAGCAGCAGCTCTTCTCGGTCAGTCTGTCTGTTCTACCCCTCCCTCCCAAATAACCCAGTCTGCTCTGTTTGTCATGCCACGCCCCTTACCATAACAGGAGCTATACTGCTGAGTAATAGTGATTAAAATACCTTTTTGAAAGTCCACTCAAAGAACATTTCTGTTGAAGCAGAAACCAGCGTCTTCTCAACATGAAGACTCCCCACTCAGCTCTGCTCTTATTAGCGTTGTCAGAGTGTGACAAACTAGCAGCTGGGCAGATACTATGCAAATGTTTATTGGACTTCAGGCTTTGACACTCTGGACACATTTTACAAGCACAGAAGGTGTAGAACTCACTAAAGGAAAGAGAAAAAGCAGCAAAGCATAATAGGTCCTATTTAAAACAAAGCAGTGTCTGTTTGCAACCCTTTGTCACTGGTTGCAAACTTCTATGAGATTTTAACTTGTAAACTTTGCAAATTGTTTATTGAATAACTTTGTATGAAGAGGCAAAACTAAGAAAGATTGGGAATTTTAAAACGTGATGAACATGGTTTTCTGTTGCAAATTTATAGCTTAAATTTGTCCCAAAAATATGTGCCAAAGTCTTGTTTTTTCTTTCCTACCGTAGCATCTTGCGCCCCCTTGGACCTGCAGGTTGGGACCTGCTGTCCTAAAGTCTGCAAAGTGCCCTAAAACCAGAAAAATAATTTCAGAGAAAAGTTCTTATACCCAAAATAACCCAAACTAGCAAACCCACATAAAGAAAAGTTCAGCGATGAATAGCATCATACTCTGTTTCTCACTGTGGTGTCACTGTTCAACCACATGGGGGAGCTTGTTCAACAGCCAGAAGCACTCTGTCCTCCACCATACAGTGAGATGCCTCATCGTCTTCTCACAGTTTGCCTCGGTGTTGGACGTTGTTGGGGTCGCCCTTGTTTCCGTGGCTGGATTAACATGCTCAGGTGCCCCGGGGCAAAAAGAGCTGTAGGCCCCTGTTGTGTCCAACTTCCTTTCAAGCACAGTGGACACAGCACACTACAGAGGTTAGCTTCACTACATTTTGCATAATGTGTTGACATGGTTGCTAAGCAACAAAGTTAATGTGGGGGGTGGGGGGTTCACTTCTCCGATGAACTCTGTTGATAAGGCTAAATCAAAGGGAGCTTCAGACTATTGGAGACATTTGAAGACATTCTCATCTGAACAGCTTCTTCCATTCTGTCATCTAGTATTGGTTACATGCCATGGTTACATGCCATGGTTACATGCCATGGTTACAGCGCACGCCATGTAACCGCAACGTCTTTGGTCCCATTCTAGCTGGGAACCTTTGTTGCATCTCATATCCAAATTTACTGACAGTAACAGGACTGAGTTTTGAGCATAGCATTAGCAATGTAGGCACATGACATCAATGCTAATAGCATGAGAACACTCAGCACATTCAAGTGGTTGATAAAACCACAATAACATCTAAGCTCTTATATAGGTGCCTGTATGGAGGGAGAGAACTTACTTACGGTCTTCCCATGGCCTTCAGGAAACTCAAATGATGTTACTTCCTGTTGATCATGTGACTTGTGTAATGTTTTTAGAGGGGAGGAATGTGTTGCTAACAGGACTGAGTATAAACCTGGGAACATGACTGAAATGTGTTTTTTAACTAACATAGTATGAATTTCTGATGAAAAAAATGTGTGTCTAAACGGAAATAAAGTCATGCAAAAACAAAAAAAAACATCATTTCAAATCATTTCTCTATAGTGGAAACAAACTAGCATGGTGACTGTCAAAAAACAGCATGGTGATGGTCAAAAAACAGCATGGTGACTGTCAAAAACCAGGATGGTGACGGTCAAAAAACAGTATGGTGAAGGTCAAAAAACAGCATGGTGACGGTCAAAAAACAGCATGGTGACTGTCAAAAACCAGCATGGTGACTGTCAAAAACCAGTATGGTGAAGGTCAAAAAACAGCATGGTGACGGTCAAAAAACAGCATGGTGACGGTCAAAAAACAGTATGTGAAGGTCAAAAAACAGCATGGTGACTGTCAAAAACCAGCACAGTGACGGTCAAAAACCAGCATGGTGATGACCTAAATGCTGAACTCGACACAAACCACTGATAGGTGACATCATGGAGACTACTCCACTTCACATTCTAAAAAACAATTGACACCAATTGTGCCCCTGGCTTTTAGAACTCCTGGATATCTGGGGCCTCGGAGCAGTTGTCTGCTGTGCCTGGTTAGTAATTCAACAATGCAAAAACGAGCGACCACCCATGTTTTGATCCAAAGTCAAGACAAATAAGATTTGGTCTCATCAGAAACAGGTGATCACAGGTCATCAACAGCATACTGTTGTTTATTTGATGCATTATTCATACAAAACAACACGTTGTTGCAAAGTGTTTGTATCTAGTGATAAAAGTAAGAAAAAGTACTTGTTCTTCAACTGTCTGACTAAATGTCTGATCTCTGTTTGGCTTATTTATCAAACATGAAATGTAACAGAACTCAGGCAGGAAGGCAGTTGTTCAAAATACACACATGATTTATTTCTTTACACAGAGAAAATAAGTGCGTTGAAGTTGGGCATTTCTGTCATGCTTCCTTTAAAACATTTTTTCTCTCATAACATTAATCTGTATATGATGCATAATCATTTGAAAATCAAAACACAAGCATATCATATTTACAAAAACTGAATGGAATTCAAAAACAAAAAGAAATGTGTCTTAACTGTAGCTCATACATGTCATAGTGAATAAACCAAGAAAGCAATTCATTTTTCAAGATACCTCATGATTTGAGAGAGATAGCCGGTCACCGTGTTTAAAAGTAGGTGAGCTGTGCGTCGTTTCGGTGCTGATGCTGCAGCTGAACGTGTGCAACACCTGAAACCACAACAAGTTATGATCTAAAACTGAGTGAGCCGCTGGGGAAATAACCTCCTCTTCCTCCAGATGTACATTTTAAATTTTGTCCCTTTTACATTAGTTCTATACTTTGGTTGGATGAACACAGAGAGGAAACAAATGGAAGTGCGGCCATTACCATTGATTAAACTCCTGACTCTCTGCTGATGTATAAAGGTAAGGTGGGCTGTAGTCTGTCAAGGCTGAGCTGATTCTCTGTGTCCAGAACACACAGCATCTCCACCGTCTGCTCCTCCACAAATGTCTCTTTGAAACCCAAGTGAACATCATCCCTCATCTTAACCTCTCTGTCGCTT
This sequence comes from Eutrigla gurnardus, assembly GCF_963514095.1. Classification (NCBI taxonomy): domain Eukaryota; kingdom Metazoa; phylum Chordata; class Actinopteri; order Perciformes; family Triglidae; genus Eutrigla; species Eutrigla gurnardus. The sequence continues at coordinate 8,876,515 of NC_139917.1, forward strand.
CTTATGTTCAGGCTTCCCACCTCCTCATTTGCCTCCTCCTCATCCTCGTCGTCCCCGCAGCACAATGCTACCTCATTCTCGTAGCAGAAAGCGCTGGGGGAGTGAGGGCCCAGGAGGTGGCGGGCTGCCCTGGGGGCGAATGGTGACGGAGAGCGGGAGTAACTTGAGCTGGAGGACGAGGACTCCCCGTCGTGACCCCTCATCTGACTCAGTTCCCTGGCACTGCAGTGAGGTGTGGATGGCACTTCGTAGGACTTATGGAAGCGGGAGTAGTCCACCTGGTAGCGGTCCCCTTTCTCAAAGACCACAGGCTCAAAGCGGTGTCCCCACAGGATCTCCTTGGCCAAGTAGGAGCTACGGGCCTGAGTGGTCATAGCCGTGGCCTCCACCATCCCCTCCAGGATGACCACGATCTCAAAGTCTTCCTTGAGCAGGTCGGTGCGGCTCAGGTTGTACAGAGGGCTGTTCTTGTTGATCTCATGGACCACCACCAACGGTGACACCAGGAACAGCCGATCCAGCCCGTCGTCATAGCCGACATCAATGTCTGTTTGCTCCAAAGGGAGGTACTCACCCTCCGCCGTCACGTGCGGCTTGATGAGCTGAGCACGCACATGTGCTTCGACGATGTGGCTCTTGCGCATGTTCCCCAGGCGCCACATGAGGCACAGCTTCCCGTCTCGCAGAGCGATGACGGCATGATGCGAAAACAGCAAGGTCTGCGCCCGCTTCTTGGGTCGCACCATCTTTGCCATGATGGTGCCGATCATGAAGGAGTCAATAATGCAGCCCACGATGGACTGGACCACCACAGTCATCACGGCGAGGGGGCACTCTTCAGTGACACACCGGAAACCATATCCAATGGTGGTCTGGGTCTCTATGGAGAAGAGGAACGCCCCAATGAAACCCTGGATGTGGAGAATGCATGGCCGCCATTCGTCTTCTCCGTCCTCTACGGTGTTGCGGGAATCCTCCTCCTTCACAGGAACGCGAAGGCTGAAGTCTCCGTGAGCGAGCGCCACGCCCCAGAAGACCAGGCCAAACACCAGCCAAGACAGCAGGAAGGTGGTGGTGAAAATGAGCAGCAGGTAGCGCCAGCGTATGTCCACACAGGTGGTGAAGATGTCAGCCAGGTAGCGTTGCGGCTTATCCTCCATGTTGTTGAACACGACATTGCACTGGCCGTTCTTCTTCACAAAGCGACTGCGCAGGCGGCCGGTGCCCAGATCGAAGCCGAGGCGACATGACGGTGAAGCACGGCAGCTGTGGACGATGGGTTCATTTGTAACTCTCAAAGACAAAGCCCCTCTTCCCTCATCACCTCCTGGACACTCTCCTCCGCCGTCCTCAGCTCGCATACAGCCCCCCGACAGAGTCTGCTGGGTCAGAGGACTGTGGCCGTTGTGGAGGCCCAGGCTGGAGATCTTCAGGGCATCTTCATCTGTGGAAACGATGCTGTATCTGGAAGAACAGAGGAGAGAAAAGGAGTTCAGGGGTCACGATTGCCACTGCTGTTAAAGGACCATATCAGTGTTACTACATGGCATTGTCAGCTATTGACAGCAACGGCCACCTAGATAGTTTGTTTTTTTTACCTGAGAATGTTTGTTATGGTTGGTTAAAACTCACCTCGTTTTTAAAAGCCTCCTTCTAGCTCAAATTCAAGTTTGAAATTCACTTCTTGTAAGAAACTATTTTTCCATGCGTAATAACATTCAGCCCAACGGCTGTCTTGGCTCTGTAGTGATTGACAGCTCAGAGGGAGGAACGGAAAGTATAAAATAGGTCAACGATTGGCTGAAAGTTACTCCTTGGGCTAATGTGTATTCTTGGCTCGTACTGACACGGTGAGTCACGCAATGAATGAATGATTTTCAACTTCTCCCAGTACATCTTCCTCATATTGTGACTGGTATGACCAGTATCTTGCAACCAGAGCCAGAGAACTTTTAGCCAATGGGATGCAGCCAAGGGAACATGTGCCGAGTGAGTGTGCTTGTTATTGAGGTCGGCATACTCCGAAATGAGACTCTCTTGAACTTGATATTACCGGCTAGCTCCACCCGGGCCACTTATGTTAATTGGAAGCAGCCGGACATTAACAACAATTGCACCCAGAACCTGCTTCTAGCTTCGGATGCAGATGTGTTTTGGTATTAACGTGCACATTTTATTGGCTTTTATTAGAGTAATACAGTAATCTTAGATTCAAATAAACAATGATTTTCACGAGCAGTTGAATTACCTAAACCCAGACTTGACAGTTTCGTAGAGTGTTTTTACAACCTGTTTCAACATGAATGGCGGTGAGCAGTGGTTAAAACAGGGAGGCTGAGCTCTACTAAACAAATACACTGCAGACACTGATGCACACAGGATGGGTTGAAAACAGGAGAAATCTCTGCTAATGGAGAGTCAGAACTAGACTGGTATGGTCCTTTAAACTCTCCATTCTATATGATAAGAAACATTGTGGGAAGATCAGACCTGTGGCTGCAAAGCTCACATGCTTCAAACAGTTAAAAAATTCAATTAAACAGTTGTGGCCATTAACAAAGTTTTATTTCCCATCTTCTCTTACCTATTGACTCGCACCGCTCCCATGGCACCGGTGATCATCAGGCTGTGTCTGCGAGGGCAGTAATGTAGGTTGGGGCGGGTAGTTCCAACCATTAAAGTACTGTTGCTGGACAGGGAGGCAGTAGGAGCTCAGGTCTGTCTTGGATCTGTTATCAGCGCTGCCTTCTCATGATACATTTCTATAAACAAAGAAGACAAAGAGGACATTTGTTTAGAACGGTGTGAAGGTGAACAAAAGTCCACAAGGGTCATAGTCTTTTTTGGCAAGCGGCCCTACTTAGCTGGTGAGGGCAGAGACGATTGGCTACGGTGAGGCGTTGACCTTGTGTAGGCCTACTTGGGGTCGGGATAGTACATTGGTCAGGTCAGAGGACTGTCAAGTACTTGAACGTCACACAGGACAGGTCTTGCAAAAGTGAAGCATTGGGATTCATTAGCGCTTAGTGTGGCAGGTAGTGTTTACCATGTTTTAGCATGTTACCATTCTAACATTTAATAAGTAGCAGCAATACAGCGGAGGCTGATGGGAATGGTATTGGTTTTGCAATAATTTGGTCACGATATTGGGAAAATGTAATATTTACCCTGAGTATCAAAGCCAAAGGTCATGGCAGGATCAGCATCCATAGCTGCTAGCATGACTAAAATCAGAAGAATTTCATATCTCCATCTGCAAATTTTGGCTGTGGCCTAATTCACGGAGCAGACCAGACAGTTTTGTGTAATGAAAGCTTATTGATTATATCCTTGCTAGTAGTTAGCCTTAGGGACCTTCAGGCCAACCAGGGGTGGAAAACCAGACAGGCAATGGAAGGGACAAAGGTCTAAAAAAGAGATGAATCAGTGGTAATCTACTGTTAGAGGAACAATTGATCTGCTGTTTGGCCTGATGACAAGGTTGGAGGGTGATTTTGCTCGGCTTATTATGTCAGCAAGCCGGGAACCAAGCGAACTAAAGAGCACCAGGTTGCATAACAGAAGGCCAATCGCACGCAAAAGCGAAACAGTGGTTTATGTTTTATTGCATGCAAATCACTTTGGCTGGAGTAGGTAAATTAGTTGACAATGAAAAGTAGTAATGGATTGTCTTAGGAAAATCTCTGACAACTGCAGTTTAAGAGCCTTTGTTCAATATCAACGTCAATAACAAGTAAGCAAATAGCCCCGATGAACACACACACACACACACACACACACACACACACACACACACACACACACGCACACGGATTTTGATGGGATTTGATGTCGTGCGTTATTGCCCGTGTACAAGCCTTGTGTGTGAAGCTCCTAGATTTTTTTTCCTGTTACACCAAGGACAATGTTACGAACTGGCCGCCGATTGGCTGGATGAAGAGTGATTTTCGACCGGATAATCCCAAAAGGGCAGATGATTACGTCAACTCCCACAGATGGAGCGGAGTGTCCTCTATGCGAAGTCACAATCTTTTGTGAGAGAGTCCTTTAAGATGTCAGCCAATATGGTCACATATGTCAGTCCCAGGTCGGTGCTAGCAGCATCATGTGTGGGATCAGGACACGGCAACACAGTTCACATGCAGTTAGATTTATAATGGAGACCTGAGTGAAAGACGACGTGGTTGGTGTGGTTTGGCTGATTTTTACATTTATGTTCATTTATTTTATTTTATAGTGTTCCTATCGTGTCATGCCAGACATTTGGTCCATCCCACATGGAATTACAAGACACAGCTATATCACACATCAAAAATATTAAACATGCCTCTTCCAATATACAAAACCAAAAGTACATTTTAAAATAAATTGTGCACCGATTAGCAGAAGAAATAAAACTATTGCTATCAGCCTAAAGCACTGCACACTTCTCAGAGAGAACAATGCAAAACAATGTTGTGGTCAATAAAGTTGTAATGCACAGTGTGATTTTGATCACTTCTGAAGAATCATATTCATGTTTGTTGCCATTTCATGCAAACAAAACTCCAAAATCCACACAATACAATATATATCAAATACTACCTTTGAAAACTGCATGTAATGTTGTTGAAATATCAGAGAGGTGATTGAACTTTTGTCTTCCTGTTGGTCAAAATACGGTAGATACCTGATAATATAATGCAGTATAATATTAAAGTGATGCTGCCATGACGACCATCAGATTTTATTCAAACAACAAAAACGACCAAGACAAAACCCTCCGCACTCAATGTCCACTTACTGGTTTGGCTTTTGGGCCAGCGTGAACACAACGTCCCAAAAGTGCTCTGGGTGAAATCATGCTGTGATTCATCTCCATGACAACTGAACAAACTCCATCCAGAAAAAAAGCTACTGAGTGGAACTTGAGTTCCAAAACACAAACTATGACTTTTAAAAATGACACAGATTTCTCTCAAGAAAAAAACAAAAAACCATGATGAGCTTCACAAACGTAGCATGTGTTGCACGACCATTGCACCATTATTGTTTTAGTATGTTTGTCCTAATCAATTTTTCTTTCACGCCTCCTCAATGAAGCATGTTCATAGCTTTGTTTACATAGTATTTTATGAGAATGAAACCATATAACTCATGTTAGTTGTCATTTGGGGCTGTAAATGGTTGTGGGTGTTAACAACTGCACACCTGAATAACAATTTAATACCACTATTTACTCAATATTGACACTAATGCAGCCAACTATGGTCGGTGTGATTTCTTTAATTCTCAGCTGGTTGATAGTTACTGTCTTAGCCGTCTCCATAGGAACGTTTCTCCTCTCTCCATCTCTCCTCTCTCTGTCTCTCTATGGGGCAGACTGTGTGTGTGTGTGTGTGTGTGTGTGTGTGGTGATGGTTTATCATGTGAGACAACTTGTGAGGAGGAGGTAAACTGACCGAGGAGAGCAGAGAAGAGAACAGAGGAGAGGAGAGGAGAGGAGAGGAGAGGAGAGGGGAGGGGAGGGGAGGAGAGGTAGATAGGTGTGGACTCTCTATCCCAGTGTAGGAAGCAGAATGTTTCGTGAAATTTATTGGCAGAAATAAAATATAATATGTGTTTTTATCAGTGTATAATATAACCTGAAACTGACAATCGTGGTCAGGTGGGTCACAGGAGACTTTATTCAGACTTTATTAGAAATTTAAAGAACGAGAGCTTGTTAGGGCTAAATCAGACAGAGCATTTACAGTTGTTGCTAGGCAACCAATGCATGAGTGCTGGCGTAAGCTCAACACAAACCATGAACTGTACACTAACTAATAGTTCATAGTACTGTTTATGAAGAAAACTTCCCTGAAAGCTCAAGTACTGCACTAATTTGCCTGCTGCTATTTTCTGTTTAGATCATAGTAACTCTGATTGGTAAAGCACAGACCTGCACAGTCCACTGCTGTAATGTGTGATTGAATGCAAGCCACAACTGCCAAATTCCCCCATCTGGACACCAGTCGGCTCTCAAACTCAAAAACAAACAAACAAGCGGCAATGAATGCAGACAATCAGCATCACCCATTGGTTTGTGGACTACTGTTTTCATGTCTGGTGTTCAGCAGATGGCGTCACCATCTTGGATTTTGGCTGTCGCCATTTTATTGTCCATATTTGGACTGTGAAGGAGTGATGGGTGGATCTGATCAACACAAGCGACCCTGAGCAGCACCCTTACTGCATCTGGAGCTAGACCACTAAATCCTAGACACGGGTCCTCTGACCTCATAAAGAAGTGTCAAAACCTTCAGCACTCCACAGATAAATAACATTATAATTACACAGTGGGTCGAAGACTGTGACGTCGCTCTTGTTCAGGTACGTCAGAGCAACTTAACTGACATATATTACAGCATAATCCCATGCAAAGGAAAAAGGATGGAGGGAGCCCTTGTCAAATACCAGATTATTATGTCCCTTAATCTCCCAATCCAAACAACAATATGAAAGGTGAATGGTGGTTGTTGTGTGACCCGGTTTAAGACCTTTTGTGTAATCTGAGATTTGATGACATGAGAAGGGGAGGGAGGGATAAGGATAGAGAGAGACTAAAAAGAGAAAGAAAGAAAGAAAGAAAGAAAGAAAGAAAGAAAGAAAGAAAGAAAGAAAGAAAGAAAATCTCATGTTCCACGTTGACATGGAGTGTGAGGAAAAAAAATACAGATTAAAGATGAAGTGATTATGATGTCGGATGATGTTACTACAACGTGTAATGCCATTTACAGAAAACCTAAAGCTAAAGATTAACACACATACGCAGACACACACACACACACACACACACACACACACACACACACACACACACACACACACCAGAAAATGTAAATATCCTCTTGAAAGACTGAGGAAATTTTCTGTGTGAGGCAGAGAGAGAGGGAGAGAGAGACAGAGAGAGAACAATGTCATATGTATACAGTTGTTATAGTTCCTCCTTAAAACGCTGCCTGGATGTCAATGCATAGGTAGTCATATACTGTATATGATATATATGACGCTCTGAATATGAACATTTTGCATAATGACTACTTTTATAGACTCTGTGCACCATCTTTATTTGTATAGTATTGTGTTGTCCCTAGTAAAGAAAAAAAAAAAAAAAGAACAAATGGAATTCCTGTCAGACAAATCACCTTAATGCTTAAAACTTGGATACTTTTAATTGTATTTTACGTAACTTTAAAACTATGAATTGTAATGGACTACATTTATACTGTGGATTTTTTTCTCTCACTGAAGGCAAAGATCTTAATACTTGTAAAGACTATTTGATAGAAGATGTATACATTTGGATCATAAGTATAGTTGCCTCAGTTGCCTCAGACCCAAAAGGTGCATTAATTGTGATTCACTGATTTAGAATAATATAGATGAACGTGAAGTTTCCATCTTTGCACATACATCACCGTCGGCGGAGGTCGATGGTTCACACAGTGCAGCCAGAAGTTGTGACGGGGCAGTTTGCAAACTAAGCAGCAGCTGTGACGTGAATTTGTTTCATTGAGGCCACAGGAGCTGTCCAGTGCTGAAAATCAATCCAAAGCCTGCAGGAATAATCGACAGCTGGGAGCGGGGAGGTGGGGGCAAGCTGAGTATTACCCTAACCTTGAAAAATGATTTTGGCCTTTACAATCTTTTCCTGTATCTGTTTACACTCCCCAGATTTTTTACAGTCGACTTACTCAGCCACATGAACGGTTTGTTTAAGTATCGATTGGGTTTTCTGAGTAGTTCGAGTTAGTTAGGGACAGGCGAGCTATTGCAGGACTTACTGAGGTGGAACTTTCTTATTATGCAGTCTTAGCATTTTAAGATTTAAAAAGGAAAGTAAACAAGTCATAATTCTAGATCATTACAAAATGTAAAAAAAGAAAATCCCTCCTAAGTTTTTTTTCAAATCTTCCCAGAAGAGTGAACAGACTTCAATCTGATGCTCTTACCTTGGTGTTACTGCAGACGAAGAATGAAGAACATTGGTTTCATCCTCATAAAAAGATGTTTGAGTTGTTGGCGCTGTCCTCTCTTCTCTTCGCCCTCGTTTTCCTTCAACAGACAAACACCCTTTTCATAAATGTGCTGCCAGATTTCTGTTGCATAAACTTGTACGTGTCTCCAGTCTGAGCTTTGTCTTGTTGCTCCATAGTAGCCGAACAGAGTCAATCCTGCCGAGTGGTTGTGCATCTGCTGCGATCCCTGCTGCCGGTGTGTGTGTGTGTGTGTGTGGGAGAGAGAGGCAGAAAGAGAGAGAGAGAGAGAGAGAGAGAGAGAGAGAGAGAGAGAGCGCTCTGATTATGTTCCTATTTATATGCTATTGTTTCCCCAGAGTGTGGAGATGTGGATTGTATAATTTAGACTTTAGCCCACTCAGACTTGCATTGACATCCAACCAAACACCAGTAAAACAACATTTAGGTAGAGATGCTGTAGGAGTGTTTTACAGTGTGTTTATATTGACTACATGATACATAATGGGGTTTCCTTTGGTCTCATATTGCATTTACAATTATTATATAGTCTTTGCGTATAACTGTGGTAATTTACAGTTAGGTTTAACTGGTCCTGAATGTATTTTTCTATTTTCCCCCCATGATATATACAATGTATACAAGTATGTGTAAGACGCAAAAAATATACAAAACACAACAAACAAGTATAAAAAGCTGCATTTATTAATCAGAAAACCTATATTTGGTTGGATTACTATGTTTAATTTTAAGTAATGCATGAAGCATCTTCATATTTTTTTAGAAATACGTGTATTTTACCTATAGAATCAATTAGCTTTGTCATGATCATGCAATTTGAGAGGCTCTTCAGCCACTGATTAACAGATTAGTTGGTGCTTGGGTTTTTCATTTTTCATTGAAGGACATTGCAATGTTTTGTTTGTGGGACATTTTACAGATTTTTTGTTATTTTGATGGTTTCAGAAAAGAATCCAACATACAAAATGTATGATGAGATACTAAGTCCAGCCTGCTTAAACAGAGAATTTGTTTTTATTTCATGTTTAAATTTCAAAGACAGACTTGTATTGGCACTTCCAGAGGTGTGAACTTGCTTTAAACTTGTCAGACTCAAATCATGAATGTGGAGAATTTAGACTTGATAAGACTAAGGACTTGCAACTTGACAGTGACTCTAAAGGAGTATTCCAGTATTGCAGTTACACACAGTTTGGGGGGCTTGCAAGAGACACATGAAAAAAGAAAGGTCAACTAAGGTCAACATCAACAACAAAAAACCCCGGACAGATCAGAATTTAGCCAGGATTTAAACTGTGACTCAGGTTTAACACCGGAAAGTTTGAATAAGTTTAGGACTTGGACTTGGACTTGGTCCCACCTCTGCTCACTACTTTACATATAATATATAATTCTGCAGAGTCCAGTTTTGGAAATTATTATTTAATTTTTTTTTGCAATTTGAACAAATTACTTGCCTTGTCAACCATGATGAGTGAACCGCCAACTCTCCTCCTCTTCAGAGAAGCAGAAGAGAAGAGAGTAATTCCACTTCACCGCTTCCTCGTCTTCGCCCTCCGTCCTGCATCTTCACCGCGAGCAGCAGCATCCAACCAACAACCACACTGAAGCCAACAGCCATCATTCTTCTTTTCAGCTCAGCTCGCATCTCCTGCTTTTATTTGTCATGACACGAATCACTTTGATGGAACAGAATAACAACATCTAACATTAGTGATGTTTTTCTTTTCGTAGGTGCCACTTTGACCTTCCTCGGCTTGTCATCCGTCTCAGACACGTTCACATGAAGTCGCCCGCCAAGGGAGGAGATTAAGTCATTAATGTGTTACGTCTCGTTAAACACCAGTTACATAACCGTTATCTGTGTTTACGTCCTTTTGCAATTACTGGAATTTGTCAAGTAACTCTGAAAATGAGGAATTAAAACTTGACATGCAAGTCGCAGAGAATCTAGAGCTGCAGCGACCAGTCAGTTAATCAGTTTGTCTATTGTAGAATATTAATCAGCTGTTATTTTGATTTTGACTTGAGTGTTTGCTGTTTCCAGCTTCTGAAATGTGACGCTTCACTGCTCATCTTTGTCATGAGCGATATTTTGGTTTCGGACTGTTTTGATTTAAGGACGCCACTTTGGGTTCTGGCTCTGGGGAGTTGAGATGGGACTTCTTCACAAGTAAACTAGGAGGTTTCTGTACTTTATCCCCCCCTCTCCTCCTCCTCTGCAGGGCTTGTGTGTTTGAGGCAGGGGGTGTGGCTAGCTTCTCCTCTGGCAGGCTGGTCCAACACACCTGCATTCATTCTGTAATCTACCTCTCCATAAAGACTCTGGTCCTCACCCAGCTCCTCTTCAAACGTTACCTTTACATAAAGGATGAACTGATAATGACAATAATCGCGAGCTGCTCCTCGTTTAGAATCAGGAGGGTGATGATATATTGTACTGAGATGACATGTGGATATCTGCATCACTTAAGTCCAACCGATCTTAAAAGCTCTCATGAAAAGAGGGATTTTCATTTGGCAGCCTGACATTTGATTTGTTTGTTTGTGTGTGCACGTGTGTGTGTGTGTGTGTGTGTGTGCATCTGTGTGTGTGTGCATGTTTTCCTGAGCACGCAAAATAATCTATCCTGCTTTAGTTTCTGATCCTATAAATAGACATATGAGACTGTACTTGTTGCAGTGGACGGGTTGAACCCATCCGTCTGTGTAAATATAGCTAAAAAGGGAGAAAAAAAAAGGAAAAGAAGGAAATTGATCAAGAAAGGCAGTGAGAGTGAGGCTAACTTCATAGTTTCTTACTTAGAGGAGTTAATGCCAATTAGACACAAGTCTTTAGTTTCCATAGAAACCTTATCCATCTCCTCTTTCTGTTCTTCCTCGGGCATATAAATACACTGCCTCTTTCTCTGTGCCGTTTATTTTTAAACCCTCCTTTCTGTTTAGCTTCATGAGACAACAGGTGGGTGTTGCGTTGCCGGGGGAGGAGAAGGTGCAGGTACAACATCACGGGGCCGGGCAGCGTGGGCACGGGTCAGAGGCGAGGGCATTAACTAAGTGGGGGCGCAGTGGGAACGGGTGGGCTGACAATAACTCAGTGTGGAAGGAACGCAATGTCCTCCATGCAACAAGTCTGAATGAAAGAGTTGTTACTGCTGTGTTGGTGAAGGCAGCAGCACTTTGATGACTCACACGCACAAAAGTTTTACAAACACGAGGTGGCACTTAGACTTGAGAGAGGAACGCGGGTTGCACACATTATAGTACAATAACGTAAAAAAAGATAAAATAAAGGAATAATAAAGCAGAAACATGAAGATAGCTGTGTTTCAGCGGCCAGAGTGTAAATGTCAAACAGAAAACCCTCTCTGATTGGAAAGGGTTAAGTCAGCATCACAATATGAAACTGAGGTGAAGCAATGACACGGCTAGCTGTTTATAGAAATAGCTCTGAATACATTTTAATGCCACGCTTTGCTGCAGGCATATGTAGATGGACGATGCATCACCTCTCCTTCTCACACGTGTATAAAAGCTTTACACACTGACACATACGGTCAACAAGACGCCCTCAACACCATACTAATAACTAATATGTTATTTTAAAATTCAAAGACAGATGATGGGAGCTATTTTCTGCAGCGCCCAGAAGTCTCTGTGGCCAAACTCCATGACTCCCCCTCGAATGCCAAGAGAGCCAATTTACTGAGAAGCAGGCGAACGCTTCGCTTCTCACACTGAGAGCTGATCCAGGTCAACACGTTTTTTAGAAAAGCAGGCCGTTGGGCGAGGAGGGAGGAGGGGGCAATCGTTCCCAGCAGATGAATACATTTACTCTAAATAAGAACTGTACACAGTGTTGCTCTGTACGTCCCGTACAACACCAACGTGCACTTTATCGTTCTGTGTATTTGCTTGCAACTGAGACTTTATGAACAATTTATGAAATGAACTCAAAGCATCTCCAAGAACCTGCAATCATTCTTGGCCCTTTTTGGAAGCGTTGCAAGAATGAGTTTAATTTCTCTCAAGACAGGCTTACATAACAAAACTAATATTCACAACAGGAAGGAGCAGACTGGAGTGTTTCTTGCTGAAACAGATTTCTTCACCGACTCTATGTACATGCTTTCCCATAGGGTCATATAAAACGTTACGCCTATATGAACTATATGAACGAGTCATAATTTGTTCATAAACATGGGATAATTTAGTTGCAAGCCGTTATAAGAACATTACATTTGATATGGAATCTGTCAATTTACGCTTGTTAAAAATAAAACTTGTTCAAACTAAAAACTTTACAGCAAATTAGGTTTTTGTAACGTATATAGGGCTGTTAGATGTGTAAATATATCTAACATTAGAAGATACATTTTTAATGTATTATGCAAATATCACCCAATCTGCTTTCATCCAATCACACCACTTAAAAACGAAGAGAGGTGTAGCAGGAGAGGCAGCACGATGCGGCATCTTTGCTATAGAGCTTGTTTCGGTTGGTTTTAAAAAAGAGCGTGATGTCAAAGATGACCATTATATTTGTATATATTTAAATAATGTTTCTGCTAACATCAGATATTAACACAGCTAACAACAATACATAAATGAGCTAGCTAGGGCGTTCACTGACGCTAGTTCTGTTGCTGCGACAGAGAAAGATGTCAAACAAAGTGAAGTTTCTCCTGATTTGCATGTTTGTAACGCCACACGAGGAGCGTTTGGGGTACAGAGAATATATGTTTTCTGGTGTAAAACCTGAATGTACAAGCTGTTAAAGTTGTTAAGTTCAGAAGGTTGTTCTGAGCAGGACTACTAGTCCGGATCAATACTTTGCTTTGGGTGTGGGGTAGGATCAAGGTTAGGAGTTGGATCAATTGTTGCCCTTAATATTGAGGTGATCGCTGATGGGGATTTAATTAATCATCTATGATTGGTCTTATTATGACAGACTCTGTTTATGAGAGGTTTATGCTCGGTTTTTCCATCAAGATCAAGATTTTCATATAATTTCAAGACAGAGGGATGCAGAAAGAAACAATTGATCACATGTGATAATGTTTGTAACTCTGACGTAAAACCCACAATGCTAAAAGCTGAGCACGCAACATGTGACCTAATAAGCCCATGAATCTCTGAGGCGGGGACAAAATCATTTTAGAGCAAAAGTACACAGGCTTTTAGATAACTTCATTTAAAAAGACACCTGCAGGTAAACTAGATTAAGTTAATCTCAAGTAGCATGTTAACTCAATTTTAAAGCAGATGGTTGGAATGACGTTTCACTTATTGGCTCACAAACTTATTCCACAATCACTGGAATTATAAGAACAACTAGAAAATGTCCACGTAAATTTGAACTGTGTGGCTGTGACTTGGTGCTCATTGCAGTATGACCAGTAGATAGTAAGCTGTATCATTGAGTTGCATCCATTGTTTCCATTATTTCCTATTAAAATACAAAACAAATATTGCTATATTTGTTTCTGCATATATAATGTGTAAGGAAATTTCCCTCCTGGACTATGATAGGGCCAGTCAGTGCTTCGCAGCACCTACTTCATCGTTCGTCTGCTAAATGCCCTATAAGCCGTCGGCTGCTTTCCTCTGTGATCCCTGGTGTGACAGGTTGTGACCGTTGTGACGTGTGTGCGATTCTCTGATACGTGTCAACTTCAGCTTTTACCTTGAGACATAGCTGTGTGTGTTTTCTAACCCTCTCCTCTGTTTGATGTCTTCCAGGTCTAGTGACCCCCTGCTTCCATGCGTTGAGCTTCAGTGTGGCCCTTCCAATCAGACACTGACTACCATTGTCTTTTTTTTGTAATTCTTCCCCTTGCTGATTAATTTTAACCTTAAACATATTAAGTCACCTTCTTTATGTACAATGTTAATAAGTATAATGTTATCAATTCATGTATTGCAGACAAAGATGCCCTTTTGGCTAATTGTCTTTTTGTTGCAGCCAATATTGTGTAAATCTGTGTGGTTTAGCTGGTTTGTAGTTGTTTCACTTTAACATGAAATGTAAGGGTTTTTAGTCCAAAGCTGACTCGGGCCTTTGCTTCGGCACGCCCACATTACAGGGAGGAGTAAGCAAGGGAGCGATATCAGGTACAACCTTGTGCTACATTCACAACACAGCCAAGTGTAACCAGCTACATTGTTGGTCGCTTTTCCCCCCCTAACCTGTCCCGTCTGACAATTTAGGCAAATAGTATGAAAACACTACATGCACTGTTGTGTCACCATAATAAGATAATATTTACAATTGTGTGCAAAATGATTGCAAATATTTGTGCAAAACTTGCATCATCATAGATGACTGTGTGTGACGGGGTGGGTGGTGGTGGGTAGTGTGTGTGTCAGTGGCGGTCCGGGGCCGTTGTTGATGAGGCCAGTTGCAGACGGGGAGAAACTGTTTTTGTGGCGTGAGATTTTGGTCTTGACAGACCTCAACCTCTTGCCGGAGGGGAGTATTACAGTTTATGTCTGGTGGGAGGGGTCAAACATGATCTTCCCTGCACGCCTCAGTGTCCTGGAGACGTGCTGGTCCTAGAGGGACGACAGTTTGCAGCCAATCACCTTTCAGGCACAGCGGATGATACGCTGCAGTCTGCTCCTGTCTTTGATGGTAGCAGCAGCGTACCAGATGGTGATGGAGGAGGTGAGGATGGACTCTATGATGAAGGAGTCTAAAATACTCCTCCTGTTGCGTATTTCGAATTTGAAAGTGAAGAGAGAAAATAAAACAGAAAGGGGTTGTGGGGACAAGAGAGTAGAGAAAAACAGGGGGGGATAACAAGACAGAGACACTCAGAGCAACTGATGTAGTCTAAAGAGCGAGGTGACTAACAGGGCCGATGGAGGTGGATGGATCAAACAAAAACAGGACTTTCATCCAGGAGACCGCTGTTTGTGTCCCGTTTGAAACTAAAGTAAACATAGACATTTAGTCATATTAGTCATTAGACATGTGAGTCACATGTATCGTTTGTTAGTTGTATTGTGAGTTGTTAGTCCACTTACTTATCAAGAGTTAACGTCAACCACGCTATTTTCCTGAACCTGACTAAGTATTTGTAGCCTAAAAAGACATTATGCAGATAATGAGTGGAAACTGACGTGGCATCCGTGACTAAAACTGACACTAGAGGAAAACCTAGAGCCTCATATTTAAAGCTGAGGGCCACCGACCAAGCGTCCGTATGAAGTGAGGCCATGTTAGTGTCGGCTGTTAGTTTGTAGCTTCCACCGAGAATGA